>NW_009599024.1:0-23951 GCF_000690535.1 Cariama cristata
ACTAAATCCTTGCAAAACTGTATACTGGAAGAACAGGAACAGCAAGAAATACATGCACTGAGGAAGGTATCAATTCAAAAAGCCTTACAAGCAGAAAAATTAAAAAAAATCCAAATTTTAACTTTTTAAGAACTTGAAATTGTGTATAATTATAGCAGTTAACAACATAAATAAATTTAAGGAACTAAGAGACTCCTTCCCAGACTGGCTCATTTGAGTTTAAGAACATCGCAGGTTTGTCAGATACCTACTTCTTCTTTCTTACCATGAGGCGACAAAGATAACTGGGTTGACACTAAATATTTTGAAGAATAAATAATAGGAGTAGCACCCAGCAAGGTTAAGATTGAGTTAAGAAAACAAACACCCCACTACCACCACATGTGACTTTGTGTACAAAAAACATACGACACACATTGGATGGTTAAAGAACAGATTACTAATTCTCCATGCCGTTAGACAGAAACCCTTCATTCATAGGTGGACTAATTTCCAAGGACATCAGATACAGACTGTAAACTAAGAACTATTTCTTCTGAAATAGATGATAAATTCTGCTTTATGCTGAAGATAAGTACTTGCTCTGTTACATTAGAAAATAAAACAAAGAGACAGTAATCTTTTTAATCAGCTGACCTAGACATCATTGCCATATGCAAAACATTTATCCGTTTTTGAATTAAACATGATATGAACAGAACAAGAAAATTTGAGTTGACTGTAACCACAAGAGGTCACCTAGCCCAGACAGGATTAGCTGTACTGGAATCAGCGTGACAGATATTTGTCTCAAGACGTTGCATAATCTCCACCACTTAGGGGTAGCGGGGGTGATGTTTAAAAGCAGGTTAGTGATGTGCTAACATAGACTCAATTCTCCCTATCGGAAAACTCAAATATTTTGACGTAATTTCAGTCCGTTGCACATCTCCATTCACAGTGAATATGAAAAGAAAGACTATTTTTCTTGCTGCAGCCAACTTTGGAGTATGAAATGATTTTATGTTTGTAAGCAATCTTTTCTCCTTTAGATTAAAGAACCCCACTTACTTCTAATTTTCTTTATATGTTACACTTTCTAGGCATTAATTAGTCTTGCTGCTTTCCTCTGGACTCTCTCCAATTGATCCATATCTGTTCTCAACTGCAGTGCCCCAACTGGACATTCTATGCCATTCAGCTCAAAAGAAAAGATGGAAAAGTGACTCGATCATTGTGTGTAGGTATTTATACAAGATGATAGCTGATAGTTTTTTGTTGCTGTTCCTTTCTCCCCCCCTCCTTCTGACAAGGATATAATAATCTCCAATAATCATATTCAACTCGAAAATAAATCAGTTTCCTAGCAGTAAAGATCATTTAAGAATTCAAGACTTTACCAGTGAGTGAGCATGGACATCTCATGTCTTTGAATCACTGCAACAAATTTAGGTATTTTTCTGGTAGATATGTTTAGATTGCTTCCTGGAAAAATTTTATGTTCCATATATAAAGATAAGACAAAAGAACCCCAGCTAGCTCTTCTGAACTCAGAGTTCTAAGTAGAGAGAATTTTTTTGAAAGTTTCCAAGTAACAGGAAACACAGATAGTGACAATAAAAAACTTTGTTGCAGAACTCCCTTCTTTCACTAGACACCATTTACTGGAATCTTTCTTTCATTATTTACTTGCTACAAACACAAGCCTAAATTAATACCATGAGAAATTACTGGCTGAACCTACAAGTAACTCAAGTAAATAAGTAAAACTTCAGTATGGTAATGAAGTATTCCAGTGTTAAGTACAAGCCAATCATCAACGTGCTCCACTGTTGACCCTTATTTGTGTTGCTTTATAGACACAGTCCCTGAAAAATTTTGAATGGCGCAGAAAAAGAAGCTCGAAGACCTATTAGAAAGTGTTGATTTTTACAGTCTAGCTCCTTCTTACCTTTCTTGGGGAACAGCAAACCAGTACTCATGTTTCTTATCCCTCTGTGCGTACTGTTGCATTGATGCACTTGCTTGTGAAACAAACGTTTTTCTCATGGGTTTTCCAACCCTGAGACGCAGAAACTTGTGAGATCGATGTCGCCTTTTTTCTTTCGTAAGTGAAGAACCTATTAGTAAAGAAAAAGTAAGCTACCCACAAGGTACAAAAGAGCTCAACAAAATTATTAGCCAATTTTGTATTGGGCAATACAGATATATAGGACATATATATAAATAATAGGAGACGAGGCAACATAGGTAGTAATTATTACCTGTCCTTTTTTTGTTACGTAAATTGCATCAGCAGAATTAACTTCAAAGTAAAACACATTTGAATAATTCAAACATTTATTTCTGCTCCCAACCTCAGATCACATTACGATAGTCTTTCATCCATGCTTGAAAAATATTTCAGAAGGTATTCTCAATGCATACCCCTCAACACTGAATCAGACAACCCTCCCACTGTTAAAAAGATATTCCATATATATGCAAAATATACAACACTACATAAGTACTTAGCCCTGATTCACATATGTCACAGCTGTTCTTTAATTACTTTTCATTTAAAAAAAGAAAAGTTCTGGCACTACTAATCATAGAATCATAATGGTTGGAAGAGACCTCAAAGATCATCAAGTCTAACGGTATACACGATGCCACCATGCCCGCTAAACTCATTAATAGAAGACTGAGATGAATTTTAATTTGTTAGCTATGTTGAACACTTCAAAGGTATGAACACCACTTCAGGATGAAGTATACTGGATGTTGTGGTATGGGATTTTCCCCTCCAGTAGTATATTTTATTGAACTAATAGAATTATATGATTACCCTCAAGGTCTGGATTGTCAAGTCAGCACAAGGTAAAGGAAGAAGCCTTCTCAAAATTGTTTCTTTGCTAGATTAATTGCCCAAATCCTAGAACATGAGCTTCAGACACAAGAGACGTTTTAAAGAAAGGAAGGAGGATATAAGTTCAAGAATTCTTATGATCAGCTATGACAACAGAGGATTTATCCTACCTCTGGTCTAACATGTACATACAGATATGTTCCAATTTACTAGGACACTCACTTTTTTTTTACAGAAGAAGCTCTGCTTCAGTGTCTATGCAGACTACAGATACATTAAGCACAGAAAAGATCACCTTCTTGATCTGTAAACATCTCCACTGTATGTTTTCTCAGATTTTCATCATAAAGTTTAAAATAGCATTGTTCCATAAAAGAGGGTTTGGGTTTTTTTTGAGTAAATATTTAAATGTGCGCCTCCTAATTTTCAGTTACAGAATTTTAGAATTATACCTGCAACATACAGTATGGTTGAATAGTCATAACATATATGATTTGGAAGTATTTCATAAATCGGTAAGCTCAAAGGTAAATCGTCAGATAAAAACAACTCCAAAACCAAAATGAGCCCAACATAAATCAAAAAACTCTTTTGTAGGACTGTCACACGAACTTTGTGGCAATGTTAGAGAAGTACTCTTAAAATGATCTGATATTTGGGATTTTGGATTTTGGTCCTTCATAAGCAGCAGTTTAGAACTTCTTCTCTGACCTAGAGCTCAGAGAAGTGGGATTTGTACTATACTTTAAAGAAAGCAAAAGGACTGAGATTATATTTCCAGCTAGTAGAGAGAATGAAAACAAACAATTTAGCCCTGCACCCAAATCTCAAAAGGACTATTTAAGATGCAGCTTTTTGGTGTGTGCTCCAATATATTGCTGTATATTTGACACAGAATTAATCAGACAAAAATATTTCAGTAATGGCTATTGTGCATCTCATGCTTCCCCCCCTCCCTTCAATCTCTGTCAATATCCAGCTAAGCAGCAGACACATTATCTTTAATGAGATTTGCGCTTGTTTATATACACACAAAACTATAGACCATTACAATTTCTCCAAAGTATCAACTACATCCAGCTTTTATTTCAGTCCAGTGGTTAACATAAGCATCTGTAAGAACAGAAGAGAATATAAGAGTGTCCTGAGCAGTCCAAATAAAAAAAAATTTCAAGGGAGACACTTTCAGCTATTCTAGTATACTCATAGTTATCAACTTGCATTGCATCACCTGTTCAACATTCAGAACAAATAGATCATTAATTCCAAACTCAGAAACATTTGACCTCTGCGAGGATCAAGAAATGGAAGTTCCCAAAAACCTAGATGCTCAAAACGCCTACAAAAGAGAAAAAATTCAACTAAGTCCTTGCTATATGCAAGAGATAAAAAGACTATCTATGTAACTTAATGATACAAAACTTGTAGTATCACTGCTTCAGAGTGTTAGTCCAATAGATAGGATATTAGAAAGTGTTCACAGTCTTTCAATTTTTTAATGACCCAGTGTTTTTAGTGACCTACTGTTAATTGACCTGTCATATTTAGTCTTTGATGACCTTCAAGAGTTAAGCAACAGATCTATGCTTTTATCTTGGCTCTATTTCAACCTGTCTGTAGACAAAGCCAATAGAAGCTTTACCAAATCTATCTAGATTGAAACACATTAATTCATGATTTACCTTTTTTTTCATTCCGCTAATACAACATGCAAGAATAAGAAACATACAATAATTCCAATGGAAGTTGGAGATTTGTTCCAGTTACTTCAGTCCAAAAAGCAACCTGTGTGCTTTTTGGCTTTTTTGTTTTTGTTTTTTGTTTGTTTGTTTTGTGTTTTTTTCCGAAAAATTTCTTTCTTCCTATTTTATCCCCACAACCTTCAGCAAGGCTGTAACACCATGTGCAGAAGGTTTCTAGTCAGCACTCCTCTGTCTGACTGTATGCAGACACTGGTTTTGATTATATATACACACACACACACTCTGTGACTGTACAGATAACATCATGATCACAAAAATATGCAGAGTGACTCAATGATAGAATCTTTTTTTGGGGGGGGGGGGAAATCAACAAAACTAAAGCATCTAATACAACTGAATTACAAATAATATTCAATTGTAAGAAAAGCAGCAATTGTGGCAAAGAGCACTTGGTGCTTGCATTTTCCAAAAGTCACAACCAGCAACTACTGCTAGTTGACATTGTTGCCAGAGGATTTCCTCTAATATTTAAGGCATAAAAGCCAAACTTATCACAGAATGATGCAACTATAAGTCTGCTTCAAGTTTCAAAATTAAGTTATTTCCTTAACAGAAGGAGAACCCCTTTGCCCTAAAACCATCATATCAGTTTCTGAAGTGTAAGATGAATTTCTGTCAACTGAAGACTATACCTCTCTATTCAATACAAGCTCTACTTTTAATAATTAACATAAACAATGTAACCTTTAAATGCACTTCACATGTAATCTATTCGTTTGTGACAGGCATTATGGATACATTTGCTTTCTAGCCTCCCAAATATTGCACAATTAAAACAACTAGTTTATCTCCATTAGTAAAACAGTAAGGCATCAGAAAGTGACGTATGAAATTTTTTAAAAGCAAAAAACAAATATATACAGAAACATCTTTAAGTTACTTAAAAAAGATATAGCATTTTTTTATATGAATTGAGTAACTTCAGACTTCCAAGATAACTTCCAACTAACAATCCTAGGGCCTGATCTATGCAAAAGAGTAAAGGTACTCAAGAAATATAAACCTAGTTGTTCCCCATATTCATAGCACTATTTTCTCACCATCTAGCTCTCATTTGTCCTGAAAAGTGTTTTTTGTATGCTTAGCCCTGTTCTAGTTAGCATGAAAGTATGACAAGATGCAAGTGAAACAAAGTTCTGAAAGTATCAGTGTTAAGACTCCAGTGTTTGTTGCTCACACCATAAGCCTTAGCCACAAGGTAGACATGCTATAAATAAGATTAAATTCATTCCCTGAAATTCATTCATACACATGTACACCGGGATCAAAATTTAAGCAACAGCTAGCTGATTGCCAAAGAACATTTTTAATTTTTGAGCTCTACAGTGACCAATGCATCATGGATGTAATTTTACAGGCTCATTTAAATCTCCCCTACAAAGATACTGTGTTTTAATATGATCATAAATAACACTTCAATGAGGAAAAATGACAGTAACAAAGGTATCCACGTTTTCAGTTTCCAGAGCATTTTCCCCACTGGTGTATAACTTCAGTATATCTTCAAGCCAATGAGAAATATAAGCAATATATGGGGAGATGTGCTCTACAGAATGAAAAACAACTAAAATTCTGATGAGCTGGAGGGAGATACATTGTAAATCTGAAAGCTAACGCTGTATCCATAAATACTGACTCACCTTCTAATTGCCCATCTCCTGCAGTCACAGTTTTCTGACTAATTTCTTTTTGTGAATCAAGTTGCATGTTTTCCCTTTGTTGCTTCGTTTGTTGCATAGTGTGAGTCTTCCAGAGTTTGCGGAGTTCCTCAACTTCTGTCTCTGAGCCTTGAGTTCGCTCTCTCACTACTTTTCCTTTGCTAGTTGCCTCTTTCTTTTGAGAGTCTGTGGTATCTTCACAATGTGGACATTCCCGTCCTGTCTTACTCTCTCCTTCTGGTTCTTTTCCTAGTGAGGAATCTTGATCATTGCCCACTTCTCCCTCTTTGTCATGCTCTTCACTACCATGTGATCCTTGCAGAGACTGCTGGAGGACATCTGTAATATTTTCACTAGGTTCTTGTGCCCCCTTTATAGACATTTCAGCACTTTCTGAACCTAAGCTGTGGGTACCAAACTGTTTAACACTTACAACTATTTCAGCACTGGATTTTAAGTCACTAGCAGCTTCATTTGAGTCTGAAATAATTGTTAAACATTCAGCACTAGTCTGGTTTATTGTTTGGACGGATTCTGATGATGCTCCAGAAGATTTGTCTTGTCGAAGTTCATCTGAAGAAACAAGCTCCTCACGTATTGGAGAGAGTTCTGATTCTGTGAAGACATCTTCCGAAAGAGACTCCTCTGTGCTCCTTGGGGCAGTACTAGCACTGTCATTGCCTGTATCCTGAATCCTGGAATCCACTTCATCTGTATTGCTCTTTGCAGCTTTCTTGGAATGGCAAAGTTCCCTTACAGACAGCTGTTCTACATCTCTGTTGAACAGATAAAAGTATTGTTATAGCAGGTGTCTTTTACATCAAGCTCTTTTCTTTATTAAGTTCTATTTAATACTGAAAAAATTTAAAGGTGCTCTTAAAAAAAAACAACAACCCACCAAACACCAACACCCAAAAAACCTCCAACCAAACTAAAAAAAACAACCCTTAATCCAGAGCATCAGTAATAAAAACAAGCATAAAATATGTTCTTGTAGTGGTAAACTTATGGTAGACCTTTTGCCAGCATGATATAGATAGGATTTCCCAACTTCAGGACATTACTTCTGCAAGGAGCAGCTCTCCTATGAAACCAACAAGATTGCGATGCTTAAAGTGTAAAAATATAATAAAAAAAAAGTGGGGAAAAACAACAAAAAGCTACACACAACCATAATCTCTAAAGGCAGAAATCTTCCACAATCTTTTAAGCTTTGTCCACCAGAGAGGCCAGTACAATTGTATAGATCTGTCCCACCCTATTATGAAGTGGACACCTAGCTCACTGGTAATAAACGAATGGCAGAAATCATCTGGTCTAACCTTAACTATCTAAGCTAGTCAATGCAGAACAGGAACCATCAAGGTAGATCTTACCATTCTGGAAATACCTAAGAGTAATTAGTGTCTTCACCAGTCATGTACCTAACTTTGATGATACCACTGTTAGGCAAAAAAAAATCCCAAACTTCTCGGTACAACAGAACAATTTAAAAAGCAGACATCAAATGTTGATAAATAGTGCAAGGAAAAAAGCAATCAAAAAACCCCTTATTCTCCCCAAAGGAAATAACCTTATTCAAACCTGCCTTTCAAAATAAGCTAACCAGAAATTCTATGAGTTTTAGAAGAGAAGGACTACAAGGGGACTCAACATGCCTAGTTATATCTACAGGACTCAAGTTTTTCCACTGTTGGCAAAAAAACTGAGGAGAACATAGCCTTCACATAAAAAATTCTTATCTTTAAACATACTTTTAACTAGAGTTCTCAAAGCCAATTCCCTTGCTACCACAAGCACATTACATCTGCTATTACCTAGCATCAAATGCTTTTAAGAAGTTTGTACCTTAATCACCCATCTTCAAGAAGCAGAAATCCACTCCACATTTCTACAAAACTTTTTATTCAGTTAGGTCACACTACTGACATTACTGAGATATCACTAAAATTCAGGATGTTTGCAAAGCACATGCATCCTCCTGTCCAAGTGTTAACATGAAGCTGATATTAAGCTTGTGCTGATGTAGTAATTTTGCTTTCAAAGCATGTAGATTAGAGTAATAGGTAGTAAATCCTGAAGACTGGAACATTTCCTTTATTTTTCAGGATTATACTGGCAATAGGTCCTCTTGGACATGAAATTTGTAACACATCTGTATGTTTTCAGATATATTTTTTTCCAGTTTCAGCATAGATTGTGGCTTATATATAGAAACCATACAACATGAAACTGCAGTTTTAAGAACTAAAGAATCTGTCAGGTTTGTAATCAGTTTCCATTACATCAATAATCTTATTTTCAATATTCAGATTGTTTTTCCAAGTTTAAACAGGTTTGACAGTTGGCAAAACTGGGAGAGGAAAAGAGGGTTAATTATAATGGTGGAATATTTGGAAAACAACAAATAGTGGGAAAACATGATTGAAGTCTCAAATACCTCGAGACATACAGGTCTTGTCAGATTTAGCTGTAGCTGTTGGCAGTTCTGCTTACAGACTTAAGAAATTGGAATTTTGTTTTCCCCCAAATTTACAAACATGCCTCAAATTTTGATGAGGCTAAGGCATAAAAGTGCTGAGACTGAAGAAAATGCTAGACGTTAGTGCTCCATTTAATAGTTTATGAAGTTGACAAGAAAGAGAAATCATATTGGACATACAGAGCTCTGAACACACTTTTCATTATTAGATGTTTTTCATTGCATATGCATTTATAAAACAAAAATGCATGTGCTACAAGAGCACAAAAATCAACAAGGCATGGAACATAAATCTGTAAGTCAACATTGAGTCATTAAGAAACTAAACAAGGAAAAAGACTTGTTTTGTAACTGCAATATTACAATTCAAACAGGTAGATTAAAAAGAGCAATCTAATTTTCATAATCTCATTACTTGCTCTATACATCAACTGAAGTAGGAACTATGAGCACCTTTTAAAAATTCAAACTGGAAAATAAACTTCCAGAAAGCAACCATGCTGAAGGTATCCTCATTCTACATCAAAACCCCCCAAAGTATTACTATAGTAATACATACAGTAGTTGCGCTTTCAGAAACACATGCCTTCAGACAGCAAACAAGAACACGCCAAGATACCAGTTTACTACCATGTCTCTGCTGAAACTGAACTTAAAAATGGTACAAGACAAGTTATTTCTTCTGAGTGTCCAGATACATAAGAACACCAGGAAAGATGTGCTTAGCATATTACCTGTAAGAACTGTAAAAGGGCATCTTTCAGACTTACCAAGTATCTTTATACCTTACTTAAAATGGTTGCATCTTTTAGAGTTACGTATCAGGGAAACAGCTTTACTCTCTTATACATACAGATAACTACCTTGGTTAAAGGAGTCCACTGTCCTGCAGCTAGATGGTCAACGTAGTCTGCAAATGTTTGTGCTTTATGAGCTGCGATAGGTAAAGGTGGCATGGGTTTTTTTATTATTGTTTTTTAAATCCTTTTTGGCTTTGATGTTAGAATTCATCCTATTTCTAAGAACAGTATAAAAAGTAGGCAACAGACAGAATGGAACAAAAATTTTTCATAATGTTGTTTAAAGTCAGTTTTAAATGGTAAACACCAGCAATTAAAGCTCACCGATCCAAACTCACTCTGTTCACCTCAAACAAGGTTACACTCAAAGGCAAATATGGAGCTCCGCCCCTAGCCAAAGAGGGAAAAAATATACTTCTAACACCATAAAAATATATGTAAATGTCAGATAATTAGTCTTATAATCATTTATCAAAGCAACAAGAGGGTATGTGAAGTTAGTTTGAGAAGTGGAAAATGGTAAACAATGAAGAGTTACCCCTAAAGCTGTTTAAGTTGGACTTCTCTATTCTGTACATCAGTTTTTAAACTACTGAAGAATCAAATACATCTGTTATTGTTTTCACAGTGGCCAAGGGGCAGAGGAAGTGGTGTGGTACCTCTTGCTATACACGGATTTTTAAAAGAGACTATTTGAAGAAATTAAATCCACGTATATAGAAGAGGATTTATTCTATATAGTATGCAGAATGCGAGAACTTATAGTAAAGCAAGCTTTCTCATCTTTCCAAGCCAATCTTTGATGTTCTTCTTAAAAAGGAAAACAACAGAAGAAAACGTGGTTTTGCTAGTTTTGTATGGTCAGCAATATGGCTACAGTTCATATTTACTCAAAGCTTTATAAACACTATTCTATCTTACATGGTTAATGAATCCTTAATTTTGCTGTCCACAATTTCCTTATACAGAGCAGCTGACATCACTTCTTCCATTGGACACATGATGCCATACTCTTCACAGCCGTTCTCTTGGACCAGAGGATCCATTTTATGAGGATCAAACATTATATTATTTGGCGTCACTAGCAGCACACCATTGACTGTACCCTAAAATGAGAGGGAAAAGAAGTGGTAAATTTTCTCCTTCATATTTCAGCTTATTCTGTATTTTTTTGTGGGGAAAAAAAGTGTTTTCTAATTAGTTTTTAAAGCATCTTTGTATGTATCTTTATATAAGCAACTTCATACAGTTGTTTTTTTTCTTTTTTTTTTCCGCAGTCATCTAGAAACATAACTGCTTTTCTGGGGAAGCAAATTAATGTCACCTATTATCCCAAAAGAAAACAGCTTTGTTCCTCACAACTACTTAATATCTGGGTTGAGTGGGGGAAAAAAAAAAAAAAAAAAAAAAAGGAAGCCCTTGCACCCTAAAGGATAGGCTGGGCAGCTCCTCTGAGGTAAAGACACATCCTTCCCAGAAAATCACCGGGCTTATTGCTAGTTTTGCAAGAAACTCCAAGCATTGTCTAAAACCTGACTCTTAATTCTTCTCACTTTCTACTATTAAAGAACAACAACAAAAAAGAAAGATCTTAAAAAAACCCCAGTCATTTATCTTCTTTTTCTTTACACAAAAGCAACAGCAGTATCCAAAACAAGCCATTTGAACTTAATGGACCTATTGACAGACTGGACAAATACACTTCATAGAATAAAACTAAATTAAAAATATTAAAGATTTTTAAAGATGCAGCTGCATCAAGACGCAGCTTTGGATAGACTTAATCACAATCATACTGCTGCAGTACATGAATACAAGCAGATTTTAAACTTCTAGTATGAAAAAATTTAAAGAAAGTTGGTACTTATACTATGAGCTGTAGGATTCTTACACAATACAGGTACCAGGCTAATTTACAATAAGTTGAGTCTTTTTTTTTTTTAAGCATTAGAAACACAGGCGAACACCAACGCCAGTTGCCTAAGGAAATTCATTAAACTATTAGAACAGTAGAGTTTAAATTAAAACATTAAACTGGAGGAAGCGTAGTTTTAAGCAGGATGATAGTGATCCTTCAGTTCTAGATCTTGAATCCTAAGGACTTCACAAATTTAGAGAGACATTCAAAGTCATAAAAGAGTTGCTTCATGAGCTGCTGAAGCTTATCAGGAATTGAATAAATACCCAGATCACTGATGAACTGTTCACAGTGACTACAAACACTGTGTATTTGGGGGCAACTGTTGGTTTTTGGTTTTCTTTTAAGATGACATATCAGCACAGTATGTAATACAACTACATTCCTTCCCATTTCCAGAAATTTATTCCCAGCACTGCAATGGTTGATGACCTTCACAGCAGAAAAACAAAGATGCTATATAGTGAGCAAAAAATTACAATTGATAAAAAACAAACCAAAAATAGTATTAAGCCTACAGCAATGACCAAGGATATCACTATTATGGAAAAATGAAAACAGTCTCAAAAGCAGCTCATGCATCTGTACTTAAATCCCCTTAGTCATTCAGTGCCTAGTCAGGTTTTATATATGCTTTGTACTCTAAAAAGTGCATGCTAAGGACTTTAAAGTCAGTAGAACATATTTACATTATTCTAAGGCATTTAAGACACTGAAATAAAACTGTCAGTGGTATTTCCTTCCCAGCACTGTATTGCGGAAAGACTTTCAAGGTGCAAAAAAGAACTCCAAGAGGATGACTGTCAACAGAAGTTTACATTTGGTTATATCCACTGTAGTCTAGAAAACAGATTTAACACGACTGCAAAAGTCAATGAGTCTATTCATAAGAACAATTGCTTCTCTTTAAAGAAATACTACTTCCATAAATTCAGTACCTAATGCAATAAGCAGTATCATTTCTAAATCGGAGCTCTTTCACTAATGACCACGCGTGAAAGTGGAATTTTGTTAATATTCTCCAGATCTGACCCACAAAAGTCAAGGCCATAGCCTTAACAGCAGCTGGACTAGATGATCATTGCAGGTCCCTTCCAACTGAAACACTCTATTCTATTCTCTGCTCACATGTTGCATGTGACTTTTCAGAACAGTCAGGCTGGAGAGAAAAAAAAAAAAAGGTAAAGTTGTATGGCTGCTCTACTCGAAGGATTTAAATGTTTCACACCAACTTCTAAGGTGATGTATTACTCAGTAGAAGCGATCAGTAATCAAGTTCACTGGAGAACTCTTTCATTTCAGACTAAGATTTTGCCTTCACTTGTTCACTGTTTCATGAACAAACGATCCTTCCTTGGTAAATTAAGTACACAGGAAGTGCTAAAGCTTTTGAGGCTGCGGAGGACTTTAGGCAATAAAAGGAGGTGACATTTTTCTATCAAGGAGTAAGCTGTCACAGCTGATATATCCCCCATGTCAACAAGGTCCCTGGTTTCATTAAACAAACACGAAATTCAATGCTTTATCTGTGCTCTCAAAAGCAAGTTGAAAGACTGCTTCAGCTGGCAGTCCAGGTCAAAAATTGATTAAAGAATATTTTATTGCAAAATAAGTTAAAAGTTTCATAAGTCAATTTTACTTTCCTTACCTGAACACTGGAGAATCACAACATTAGAACAACGTGTGTGATGAGAAGATGATGTGCAACTGGTTCATTTCAGTTACCTCGCTTTAGCTTCAATTTTAACAATTCAGAAACCACGGACTTACCCCTCCCAAAACCCAAAGGTCAGGCTTGTCAATATCTTAAAGAAATGTCATCATATCCAGGACAAAAGTCTGTTTCCAGGGCAAAGTTGAATGTGTTTAAAGAAATTGTATAGTGCTTTGTGGTGTTTAGACTCAAACATTGAGGAACAGTAGATACAATCTCTCTGCAGGCAAACGTTCAAAGAAGTGTGCAAGACTATTGACTACATAAGGAAAACAAGAGACAAGTTGTAAATGGAAGCTTCCTAGAACAGTCTGACAATGACGCATCTGATGGCAGAAAACCCTCAAACCTGTACATCAGGTAGTTGTCCTTGACAAGAATGAAGATTCTAAAGCCCAGCTCTGCAGCCTCAGCCAGAGACACAGCTAGGAACCTAAAAGCTTGCTTATCTTGGTCTTAGAAGACACCCTCAACACCATAGGTAAATACTCTGCATAAAAAAATTAATCTGAAAGTGTAATTCCATTTAAATTTTATTACACTGACAGAGAAATAGAGAATTAAGCCTTTGGAACTATCAGGCTTTTATGTGCACCTGACTAAGAAGCCGATCAAACTTGCAATGATAGTCTGACTGATAGTCACTTGCAATGACTATAAGCAGCTGAAAGATTATACAGATATCTTGAAAACACTGGCTTTATAGCCCCCCAACAAGAGATGACCTATTTCATTGTTATTTATTTAAAAGACAACAGGAGGCAGACCAATGCAACATTTCTGGTTCATAAGTTTTTTGTTATGGAGCACAGCTACTATATGAACACTTCAGGGCACTTCTCTACAAAAGAACAGTTGTCCCAGATTTACAGGCTCGAAACAACGTTCTTAATACACTAAACATCATTAATATTTCTGTCATTTTTTTATTATTATCATCATTGTTCACTGAATGTTAACCTAGGTAGTTAGGTAAAGCTCTGATAACAGCCAGATAAAGAAACACTGTTTGGTCCTAAGTCTTAATTATTCTTTTTCAGACATGCCAGTGTTTCTGCCACTTTCTCTGACAATTTCTGTGACTCTTTTGTAAGACAAATAGCTTCTGTCTTTACTACCTTCTAACTTGTTTGTAATGCTCTTTAAAGGAGAGTATCTGAAACTTCATTCCCTCATTAGTTTGCCTTCATAGATCAGACAGACTTCTATGTCAGCTTTCCTACAATACATATACTTCAAAACAATTGTCTCAGAGTAAGCCAGTAATGAACTCTTGAGCATTTTAGTATCCTGCATTCTAGGTTCTGAACAGACTTTTCTGGTTACTCATACACATTTATGCACTATGGCAGCAGATGTCACAGTTGTTCTACAAAATACCTAGAAATGGGTAACAACACTGATGCCAGGAAAAAACCCAAACCTACAGTATTCTGTTCTTCAGTGACTTACTTTCAATAACTTAACCTCTCCTGCTATCTTACAAGCACTGACAAAGACTGATAGCCTAAAGTCTGCTCCCCATATAATCTTCTCGGTTCCTTGCTTTTGGAGTATGGAAAAAGTTCCAAAACTCCCTCTCTGGCCTAGCTGAGCTGCTGAAAATATTTTCCGCATGAATATATTCTTCAGAATAAAGAATAGCATGGGGGCTTACTTACTAAGTAAAGCTCTTCCTGTGCCTGTGCCTACCCATATCAACACAGGGAGATCAACCCAACTTCTCCTTCATGGTCATCTTCTGTCTTCAGCACAAATCCTTTTGATGGTAATCAAACATTTGTTGAACATTTTAGAAACAGGTCTATGACTTTATTTTATACAAATTCAATTTTCAAAATATTTTCAAAAAATTGTTTGTCCCAATAATGTAGCTAGAGACAGATCGGCGAATCAGAGCATGAGCATAAAAAGACTGGGCAATGGCATGCACATTACAAACTCCTACATGACTCCAGTATACTGTCAGTTTTTGCTCTAATCTCCTAATTTTCCAGGCTATTAGCAGCTCAATTGCTGATAGAGGATCATGAGAAACAGGTTTTTAGGACATCCTCCACCAAATAACCAGTGACTTGAGCCATACTTCTAACTAGTTGTTGAGGAAAAAAAGTATCAAAAACTCTGTCAATGAAACTGAAATAAAAATTAGACTCTGCATATAGCTACTAAGTAGTTCAACATGATACTGTTACAGGAAGTTCTGGTTCTTGAACAAAACTCCCCCAAAATACCACTTCTAGAAGTCAAGTTCCGTGTACGTAAGACAGATTCTAAAGACATTAACTGAATTTCTATTTAGATAAAGTTCAGATTTAACAGCCTCAAGAAGAAATGCTAAGCCACTTTATTACTGAAAACCATGTGGACACACTAGGTTATTAAAAACAGATCACTTCAGTCTTAAAGCTGGTCCAGAAAATACTAATCCAGATAAGCAAAACAGTGCATGTTGAAAGTAGGCTAAATTGCACCTGCATGAAGATATTAAACTCTGAATTGGTTTTAACTTCTTTCCATTGAAGTTCCTTTAACCTCAGGAAGTGTGAGCTCTAAATCCTACATAATATCTGAGCTAGAAATTCAAACAGTCATGATAAAGAGAGAATTAGAGCCAAACTTCATGGCATTGGTCAGCCCAAACATTAAGATTAGGCAGTTCAGTAAAAGACACTTTTAAGAAGGTTTGAGAAGACTTTTGACAAGCAGTTTTCAAACAGAAGTTACTTCTAAATAATTCCATTATGTTCTGGAGCACACAAGGTAGAACAAAACCCTGTAATTACGATTTAAGAAGCTTTTATCATAAAGATAACAATTTAGTTTAATTCTTTGTTTCTTGTAGAAGTCTCGAAACTCACAAATGTCCTCCTTTTCACTTCGTGAAAAATGTGTTTGTGCCCACATTGCCAGGTTGTTTTGGGTTTTAAGCCTTAGTATTAGTAAACTTCCTTTACCTACTAATTTTCAAAACAAGACAAGTAAACTAACAAACATAAAGAACAAAGAATTTCTAAGCTCCTCTATTACTTTCAGTTTCAGTCAAGCAGATTGTTTAAGATATCTTTTCCTGCCTGCAAGGAACAGTGCAAAGAACGAAAAAACAGAGCAGCATACTTTTCTACAAGAGGTAAACAGTGTGGTTGCAAGAAAGGGCATGCCTACATATGCAATAAACAGTGAGTTAAGGTGTGGCTCCGCAGCACACTGGTTACACCGATTTATTGTCCGACCAGGGAGTGGCATAGCCATACCACCCTGTTTCTAACTGTGCCCCACATCATGCCTCTAACAGTAGCCATAACCAGATAACAGGGAGCAAATATTATCACAGAGCAAATGTTTCCAGGTTCCAACCACTGCATCCTAGAAAATTCCTGTGTGCTTGTCTAGGAAATCACAGGTGTGACTAAAGCCAACTTCAAATACATAGAGAACAAGCAATCTTGAAAAGTGAGAAATGAGACAGTCTTATCTTAATGCAAGCCTTTTCGCATATATGAAATTAAACACTTTGAAAAAGAGCCTTTCACTAGATTTTAGTCTGCAAGCATCGGTCACAATGATGACTGAGACTTCACATCTGAAGCCCTATAAAAGTTAACAATAAGCTTCAAAATCACCTCCAGAGTGGGAAACAGAAGATGAATCTTTTAAGCTTTCTCTAGAAAACATTTGAAGATTTCTCATCCTGCATTATCAGGAAATGTATCAAGGAGATAAGAATATATGCCAGAGGACATTCCTACCGCATGTGACACAAAGCTAAATTACACACTGAACTTATGAAATCTGGCACTCAAATCTGAGCAAGTTATCATTCATTTCTCTCCCTATCCACCTCCCCGAGTACGGGCTGATACTGTGGTGGATTATACAACTCTTTAGAAACAGAATTCCCCTTAAAGCTCTTAGAAAATAGGCTATAAAGATGCTAGTTAACAACAGATGCAGTGAACACTCCCCATAATATTTTTATGAGGAATTACAGCACATAAATAATATACTGTAAATTTTAACCTGAGACTATATTTTTCCAGTATAGTCAGTTTCTAACAGAGGCTCACAGTTCTCAATTCCTCCACATCAGAGCACTTAAAACTGAGAAGTAACGACTCGTCTAGGGTCAACCTAAAAAAAGTCGCCCAGAGGGAGAATGCAAGGAGTGAAGCAAGTTAACTGCAAAGTAGAATAAAGTAACAAATTAAGCTTTTCCTGTACTTGTCTCACCAACTTGTAACACGTAGGTTTTGCCAATAATCACGTATTGTCAAAAGGCTTCAAGTCTAGACATACATAGATCTGTAATCCTTTCCACCAGCAAAAAAAAATACGCAGTTTTAGGAGATTCTGATTAATCTGTTTATCATTAGCATAACTTATCTGCAAGCCTATTGCTGAACAACACAGAATGTGCAGCATTTGTATATACATACCCAAACTTCAGGTGAAGGAGGAAGTACTACAAGTACTTTGAGTTTCTTTGCATTTATTCAGGTTGAGTGAAGGTATTCTTTTTCATGATTAAAGTATCTAACAGTCATTTTTCTGTGGGGTGGTAGATCACTATTTTTTTTTTTCCTACAGCATTCTGGGGTAAAGTCTTTGACATGATCTCAATCTCTAAAAATCTGTCCAAGACTTGTGCACGACTTGCGCACCTGAGCTGCATGGAAGCTAGTTTAAGTGCCACTAACTTGGAGGTGTTTGTGTAATGACAGAGAGAACTGTAACTACTGTTTCAAAGGAAAAAATAAAAAATAAAATAAATAAGTAAAAAAAATAATTCACGATTTCTACCACACTATACCCAATACAGAAGTGTTTGCTTACAGAATTAGAGGTTAATTCTGCTCACAATGTTCTGCTTTAAGAAAATGGAAGTGAAGCTACTCAACTACGTATTTCCTTATAGTTTAAGGCATGCTCTTCTCCACTGTTAAGTAGAGAGAACTACTTACCAGAGTTACTAACACAGGGAACAAATAAACCTCATGCCCTCAACACAAGAGAATCACTTAACAGAATGGGGGAAGGCTGTCACAGGTTAATCACATATTAACTGCTTGCATCACATCTAAGAAACAAGTGGTCTGGTAATCCAAAGATAACTGAATAAAAAAAGAATATATATACACATATATATGTAAGCCAATTCATCTACCTATCAGTAACTAAATTTTAATGTACGTTAATGGTTTAAATCTACTTCATTTTTACATCCCACATAGTAATAGTAAAACCTGAATGTTTAAGTACCTTGCCATTGGTGATGTACTTGCAATTAATTTTTAGAAATTTCTCTGTAAATGCTTCCTCCTCTTCAGAGGTGGATGATACCACTCTTGTAGTACGAACACATGCATGTGCTGGTGAAGCAGCTGACTCTTTCTGTTGGACTCCATCTGGATCCTAAAAGGGAACATAAAAAAAGAATTTAGCAACCTGCCTTTTTCAATATTAACTGTAAGAGATCTTCTGTTGCATAATTTTTTGTTCTTTCTCTTTGACATAAAAGCAAATGTAAAAATAGGTTCCAAATCCACTGTAGTTTAAAGGACTGCTTTGATCTGACAGTGTATATAACTAATCAACCACAGCTTAACCAGCCCACAATAAGAAACGCTAGTGGGCAAAGATATCCAGAATCAACCTGGAAATAACAAAATGATGATCAGAACTTACAAAAGGAAACCATCCAATATACTGTCACATGCAAAATTTGAGAAGTTTTTAGCAGAAAGGATTGTTTTCCAACTTCAAACAAAAAAAGTCCTATTAAATGTCTTCCATTATCCTTCCATAATATTATACACTACTTTATGTTGGAAAGACCCTCTGAAGGTCAGCTAGTCCAACCCTGTGTTCAAAGTAGGTCTAAGTCTACATTAGATCAGGTTGCTCATGGCCTTTCCAGTTGATTTTAAGTCTTCAAGGCTGGAGATTTCACAGTCTTTCCAAGAAACCTGCTCCAGTGTTTAACCACTCTCACCATGAAAAATATTTTCCTGCTATTTAACCAGGACCTCTTGTGCAGTAACCTGCAGCTGTTGCTGCCTATCATTTTACAATGAATCTCTGAAGACCCTGACTCCTTCTCCTCCCTCTAATCTCTCTCTTAGATAGTAGAACACAGAAAGCAGGTTGTCCATTAGTATTTTCTTCTCCAGACTAAACACACACAGCTCCCCCGGCCAATCCTTGTGCCTCATATGCTTCTGTCCTCTGATCATCTTAATGGCTCTCCACCGGACTCTCTCCAGCATGTCAATCTTTGCCTTGTACTGGAGATGCCAGAAGTGGACAAAACACTGCAAATGCAGCTTCACAAGCCCCCCAGGCAGCAGAATAATCACTTCCCTTAACCTGTTGGTATTCCTCTTTCATCTGCCACCTGGCATGTGGTAAGCCTTCACCATCACAAGTGGACATTGTTCAACATGTCCACCAGGACACTAGCCCCAGCAGCTCCTCAGCCTTTAGTCTTTTTCTGCCAAACTGCTACGTAGCTAGTCAGCCCTCACCCTGTACTGCCACATGGTGCTCCTTCTGTCCCAGGCAGGTCTTAGCCGTTGTTGAACTCGATGAGGTTTCTGTTACTTTATCTCTCTAGACTGTTGATGCCCCTCTGATGAGCAGCCCTTGCCCTTCTCTCCAGTGTGTTGACCACTTTCTGCAATTTTTGCTGCCCCCCGCCCTCAAGCTCGTTCACAGTGCATTCTGTCCTCTGTCCCACCATTCAGGTCACTGATGAGCAGATTATAAACAATATTAGACCCAATAGGGACCCTCAAGGATTCCTAACTGTCCACCACCACAGAAAAACAAACAACAAAAAAATGACCAACCACACACACAAATGCTGAATGGCTTTGAGCCCAAAGATCCTGCCCATTTTTCTAGTCCATCTCGTAGTTCACCTGTTCAGTTCACATTTCCCCAGTATTATAACAAGGCTGCTTTGGGACAGTGTCAAAGGCCTGGCTCTAGTCGACGTAAATAACATGCGCTGCTCTTCCCTAATATGCTGAGCCAGTCATCTCATCACAGAAAGCAATCACTTTGGTCAGGTAAATTCCTTGGTAAATTCACTCTGTCTGTTTCCAGCTATCTTTGTCTTTCACGTACCTGGATATAACATTCCAAGGATTTCCTTCATGACCTTCCTGCACAGATACCAGGAAGAGTTATCTATCTTGCTGTCTAACAGTACATCCAACAAACTAGTGAACATGGAACCCTACCAGGGACCAGAGAGACAGTGAAAAAATTTTTTTCAAATAAAAGCTACACATATAGTAGACAGAATGCACCAAGCCTATTTTATAGTCACAGCAATCCTGTTTTGGAGTTTAACCAATCTTTAAAAACTTCCATTTCATACAGAATTGTTATTTTTAGTTACTAATAAAATATTACTACTTATAAAAAAATGTGCACTTCTATGTTCCCTTTGGGTTTCTGCTTTTCTGTTCAGTTCTATTCACTAGTATAGATTGCAGCTAAATGCCTTTAATCACATTCAGGAGCATTATGCACAATTGTTTTCAGTTCATCATCTCTCTGGCAATACTTTAGCTTTCACCTGCATCTTTTAGTTTTAGTTCGAAAGGAAACAAAACACCAAAACAACTTACAGAACACTGAACTGAATTTTGCTGAAAAAGTTAATTAAGATATAATTAAAAAGCAAGCTTCCCGGAGATGAGTTGTTCTTCTAATATATGCCTTTCTCCTAAAAATTACATAGTTACCTTTGTGATGTATCTAACCTAGCAAGTGGCTGCAAGAGTCCTCAGCTGATATCCAAGTCCACTGTGAATAAGCCAGCTATTTCTCATTCATATTGCCACATGACATAGAAACAGGAATAATACTGCTAGCAGACTTTCAAGTTTAATGGTGATACTCTTGTCACTACATATTATTTTTTAAGCGGATTTTAATTTTTAGAGGTAGTAAAGCTTATTGGATCTTCTATGCGCATCAGACTGCTGAATGAAGAAACCCTTCACAAAACCCAGCAACGTAAGAAAGGCTTAAAAGTCTAAGCTGAGTTCTTACATACACACTGACACTAACAAACTTACTGAAATGCACACTGAAATCTTAGCTTAAGTGTAGCAACATATAAAAAACTTCACAGGGTTTATGCAGGTCTTGTAGTAGCCATGTGCTGGTTTGTATTTAGCCACATGGTTGTGTTAAGCTACTCCAGTGTTTGATAGAACAGAAACAAAAGAACAGAGCATATCATAGTTTATATTTTTGCCTCAACCAAGGTTCAGATGTTGGTTAGTCATCTTATTCAATTTCTAGCAACTCATCGATTTCAATGACCATAGCACAGAGAGAAGACCCCTTTACATTATACAGGTAGAGTAATATATCCTCTTTACCTTGAAACGTGCTTAAATTTAAACTGCAGATCTGGAGTCAAAATCGGAGAAGAGTCAAAGATGACAGACACCAATACAGAAAATTAGATAACACTTCTCTCATTCATAAGGACAGCAATCAGTAAAGAGAGAAGAGAGAAATGTGGAAAACAGGTGCTATGATGAAGAACAAAATCCTTCAGCCTTAACTGCTCAAATAGCAGCTGAGTGCTTTTTGTGTTGCTGGAGAAACTGTTTGAAAAACAGAAACCAAACACACACACAGAGACACACACAGAGTCCACACTGACAAGCGCAAGTGATTTCTATTCTTTGCTTTCTTTTGACAAACTGTATCTATGAACATCCCTTCCCTCCTTACATGTACTTCAAAAGACCTCAGAAACATAATCTTCCATAAACCCTTTATTATCACGTTCCTCATTTCTTTGACTTTCCCTGAAGCATTTAAGAACTACTTGTACCTATCCATGACATGTATGAGATGCACAAAATAGTTCTGCAACAACAGTGTTAAATGAAGTTTAACACTCAAATTGTCACTAACATCAAACTGCCTAAACTAAACAAAACAACCTTTTGCACAAGAGAATTTTAACTTTTAAAGTATTTTAATCTACTTTGTTTCTTCTATACTTCCAGTTTTTTTATCTCTGCTATGTGCATATAGTCAATAAAAAAGTTTCAAATACATTACATGTATGGTTATAATATTAAGCCTCCTTATCTACTACATGCAAACAAGCATATAAAAAATAATCCACAACAGCAAGAATAAGGTATTTTCTGACATGGAATCTAGCGCACTGTAAGAAGAGCTCGGATTTCTAGTAGTAAAACTAAGAATTTTCCCTTGAGTAACTTCTCACAACATATGCTACATGGGTAGACCTATCCTAGCATTTACAGTTATTTTGAGACAGATATAGAAGAATGTATTTTTGCAGACCAGTCTATTTACTGTGCTGCAACACCTTCAGTTTTCCATAAAACAAAAGAAATTATTCAGTACAAATGACAGCAGACATCTCACAAAATAGGCATGCTAGGTCAGAGTAATGGTACAACAGCAAAAACAAATAGTAATTTTTAGTAGAAGGGTCATCACAGCCTTTGTAACACAGCTTGGGAATCTATTCAGCAACAAAGCAATACCTTTACATTTAAACTTCTCTGGACCAAGTCATGCAAGTAAATAAATAAATAAATAAATGCTTAAAGTCTCAAAACCTTCCTAAACTCTGAGCACACAGAATCCTGGAGTAGAGATCTGACAGCTTGACTGAGCACTATCAAGAAGTACTATCAAGAAAATTTTGTTAGTTGATAATAAGATAATAATAACTGGGAAAAGAACAGTAGTGACATATTAAGCAACATTTGAATAAGGTCATAATTGCAAAAATTGCAGAGAAGCTCAGGCTCCCACACTGCATCTTCCTGGTTGGAGCTCTCCCCATGGAATTCTGTTGACAGCAAACCAGTGTTCCTGGAAAGAGATGCTTTTACAAAGTTACCTCCTAGCCAAAAAAAAAAAAAGAAAAAAGAAAAATCTACTTTTGAGTTGAAATACAGAGTTGATTTGATGGCTACACAATTTTATTATTTGAAAGTCAACAAATGTAGAACTAATGTAGAACTAACGAGTAGAAGAGTCAGCCCCCCCTCAGTCAAGGGCTAATACAGACTTTTTTTTTTTCTTTACTTTGTTTTGCTAAATGAAACTAGAGAATCCCCTCCCACAGCTCTATAGGGAGCAGGGAACCCTTGCCTTTTAGCTACTTGAGTATTCTGGCCAATGTATCATTGCTACAAAAACTATCAATAAGATTAGAGACAAATTTTTAACTGATTCTGAAAGGTAACAAATACAGAAAACGCAACAGGAACTAGTATTTAAGATGTCAGTGTGCAAGGATAGTATTTTGCTACAAATAACTTGCCGGCAAATCAGTTTTCACATAGAAAACTGTCATTTACAAAGATTAAAAGCTTGTATTTAATTTTAAAAAGGTACTATTTTACATTTCAACTCCAAGTGTTGTAAAGTACTTTCTCCCCAAAATGAAAGGATAGTTTAAGAAGAAAGCATAGCACCTGTAACATTTATCTTGTAAGGGAAAATTAATTCCAAGGACAAGAGGTATACCTACATTTACTGTAGCCTTGTCAAGCTCTGCTTCGGAAGATGTAGGTGATAGGGGACTTATAGGACTTAGAGAGGGGGAGCTGTCCACACTAGAAATGTAGTCTGGGTCAGGAACATACAAAATCTATAAAGAAGATATAACGTAGTTAGAAGTTACGTTTTCAGGTTTACTTTAGATTCCCCACCAGTTCAGGTATATTTGCTATGCTTCCTCAAAGTAGGCTATAGAGAAATCATTCCT
>NW_009599024.1:23982-44611 GCF_000690535.1 Cariama cristata
TTCCTGCTCCCAGTAATTTTAACAGAAATTATGAGTTGAGGGAATAAGCAATACCACAGAAAGTACTTCTTAATTCTAGCTTTTAGAGTTTTTTAATGCTATCTTGAGTTAAGACTGATTTTCAGTAATAATAATAGAGGAAAAAGTTCAGATAGAAAGCATGAAAAGTATATAGCATGCCAGAAACACCCAATACACTGTCCAAGGAAGACATGTCCCATTACTTATCTCGCTATTTCTCTACTATTTGAGCAACCAAGACACAGGCTAGGGAACAGTTCATGGACATAGTTCTTAGCACTGCATGTAAGGAGAAAAACAAAAATATCAATCAACTGAAGTTATCCACCCCTTAAATACATTATTTTGGCCATGGTAGGCATTCAAGCTACCTAAACAAAAGTTTTGCAGTAATTCAAAATGAACATGGGATTTTTATTTTTTTTTTTTTTTCTTCCAAACAGAGGGCTAATACTAAATGGCCATTGTTTAATACCATAGCTGACCTATCACTTGGTTCCAGGCCTGGCTTTCAAAGAGAAGTGAAAAGTGAAGGTAAAAAAAGGGAAAGAAAAAGATGTAAGCAATAGTGACCTATAAGAAGTGAATGATAGTTCATACACTGCTGGTAAAGACACCAAGTTTTCAGAGTGGAATAGAAACATTAATCAAGTTGTTATAATAGAATTGCAGACAGCAATATGCAGTCAGGAATGTTGTTTGTAAGCTGTAGCCCGAATTTGTCTTCTGAGCTAGAGTTGGTAAACAGCCTGCTATATTTGCAAAGTAACAATTTAGCTTGTACTCAAGCGTTATTATACCATTAAGTGCATTTAGTTTTAAAAGCCCTCTGATCTTATTTAAGAGACAGGTAGCTTCATTACATGTTCCCTTTTTAGGCAGTTATTTAATAGATACAATGAATTCATAATCCAGAGAAAAATGAGAGACTTTTACAAAGCCAATAGGAAATTCAGTAAGAGAAGTACTTTAACACTTTCTCTGGTAGAGACGAGAAATATAGGAAAAAAGGTCTTTGTTGGATAAATAACATATATAGTGTAATAGTACCTGTCCAGGAACGACTGCTCTGGAGAAAAGCTTATTTAATTGAACCAGTTCGTTAGGTGTTGTATCAAATTTCAAGGCAATACTGTTTAAAGTATCTCTTGATTCCACCTGTATCAATTGAGGAAAAAAAGAAAAAGAAAAACACAAACCTGTAAGCAGTTAGTTCAAATAGTGGCTTTTAAATTTTATCACATGTAGATTTACTGATATTTTGGTGACCTATAAGTCTTTGTATCCTATGACTGCCACCCCCTGCCCCAACCCACACCTACCCCCTAAACATTAGTTTATTGCAACCCAATATAAGGACGTCTGCCTCCCCACTATGTTTCCAGGTGGAAACAAGTGTCAGTCACACACACTGGGCTGTAGGCTCAGCTATTGCATCAGAACTTCTGGTCTATAAATTCACTGCTGGGTACCACTGGACCAATACATGATTGACTGGTTTCAGAGAACCCTTCATTCTCCCCCTTCAACTCCTCTTCTCCATTCTTCACTTACTGAAAAGCTGAAGCAATCTCTATAAATGAAAACACACGCTTTTCCTATTGAAATAAGCTTCTGTTAACCTTACTTTCAAGCAAAATCCATCACTGAGATAAAAAGCAAAAACACTGAAGTACAACAGGTCAACCAGTATGACAGCAGATGGAACAGAAGCATTTTGAGTAGGTGATTCCTGAGTAAGGAAAGGATTTTTTCAAGCTCTTAATTTCACCCCACCTCCCAAAATGTACTCATTATGAACCAACAGAAGAAAGCAAATGGAAAAGGTTTTATTCACAGAGAGTATTTCAGAACAGAGAATTCATAGCAAGCATTTAATACTGGTGAAGATGATATGACAAGGGAGCATACAACCAAAAGTTTACTGCATAACGGCACAGGGTTTCATAAATGCTGTACCAGGAAAACTAAACCTTATCAGTTAAGAGAAGATTAAGCAATATAAGCAAAGATACATTTGTGTTGCTAAACATGGAGCATAGCTAGAAAAAAAAATCCACTGACTCCTGTCTTAAATGTCTTCTCATTTGTCCCTCTGCAGAACATATACACCTTCCGCTCGTATTAGTCTAATTATTCTCAGGTTTAATTTTGCTGTATTTTCAGGCTATTCACTTAACTTTTCTTGACAATCACAGAAAAAACACACTTTCTCTTTTAAATACCCTTTTCTTTACTTAATTTTCAAGGGAGAAGTAGGGAAAGGGGGGGAAGTGAAAGACAAAACCATGTTTTTCTTCATAGTGTATGTTCTACACAAAACCGTTTTGAGAAAGCCAGTGCATATCATTATCTGACTGCCTATCCACTAGGTATCTTCTGCTCTTCATTCACTGCCTTAACAAAAGTGTGGGAGCACCATGCCTTGTATGCATTGTCAACTGTTGCTAGACTTAGATACCCTCTGCTTCTGCTTGAATGATTGAACTGTGGCAGAAACAAAAAAAAAAAAATATGAGGGTAGGGTGAGAGGAGGAAAGGAAAAGTCTCAGAGAATACATGTTTTACTAACTTTTGGCACTGTTTCCTCCGAGAGTGGACCTTGACCTTACACAGTCACACAGAAAAAGGCAGCATTTTCATCCAAAAGACTGAACTGCTCTATTTCCATAACCATATGCAGTGGAGGTAAATAATAAAACATACATTGGGCTAGTCTGCTTCCAGTTGTACTCTATTGTGGACTGTTCCAGTTGAATTAGTATATTCCATATAACTAAGAAGCATTATATGTTTTGCTGTCAGTAGAATGTAACCAGGCACATTCATTCTTCACATAAGCAGCAAACGCTTTGCCAGAGTGGAAGAATATGTTTCTACAGGTCATTGCATTAGCTAATATTGGGTGATTAAATATTAAATATTTCAATACACTTTATTTGCATTGCAAGAATAGGTGGCAAACAGAGTTCCTATTGGTTGCAAAGCAAAAGTAATACAAAAAAAGTTAAAAAACTGTTCCTCAAAACACATTCCCACTTAAATGTTCCAAAACTTAACGCTGAACAGAACACTAGCCCCAAAAGAATTTAGGAAATGAAATGCTTTCTCTTTATTAGCTTTTTTCAAAGTCATGTCATGTTAGGGAACACATGTTGACAGTACAGGAATAAAAAAGTATAACTGACAGATATAAAGAAGCAAATTATATCCATTAAATAGAGAAGTGGGTTGTCCTGCAAGCAAAAGTGCTACAAATGTAGTGTACTTTGAAGGCTGTTTAGTTCAACAGATAAAAAACAGAGGGCACTTTGAGATACTAACATAATTAAAGGTTCACAACTAAGAGTTAAAGAACTCCTTTCCATAAAGAATTCGTTATCATTCTGTAAAGGCGCATCAACCTAGATTCACTAAAGAAAAAAAAGTAGGTATTTCCAAAGAAATGGCAATTAGCTTTAAGATAAATTTCTAATTCTATTATGACACTTCTTCACATAGGAAGCCATTAAGCCAAACAAAGCAGCGAACATCTCTGTCTACTGGTATTTCAGGTATGCAAGACTGTATTGTAGTACCTCTTCGTAATTCAGTACTGTATGATCACAGAGGTATGTGAAAAATAACATTCTTGTATGCCACTTTTAATTGGTACTAAAGCAGAAATCAAAACAGGATCCTGACCTGACCAGATACGTACTACTTGTTCCACAGACAGTAACAAAACTGACAACCAAATCAGGAACAGTAGTGTTTCCATCAGCAGCTCTACATAATACAGAAGGTTTGCTAAAAGAAACTGTCAAGTGACATTCAAAAGCTTCGCCTAATTCAAAAGTCTGCTTTCACATAAATGTTGGGGGACAACAGTTAGCTGCTCGATAGATATTCCTTAGGTATCACTCAATTATTGAAATATTTGAGATTTTAGACTAACATATGATACAAAATAAAATCATTAAAAGCTTTCCATTAATAAACCCACAAAACTTAAGCCCTTTAAGACCGCATTTACTCTTTTCAGCCTTCAGAAATAAAACAATCTGGCAAGATCTCTTGGTAACTAAAGGATTTATCTCACAAACCATGAACACAAGAATGGCAAATATAAGCTTCCTTTTCTTATTTGGCTACGAAGTTTGCACAGGCAAATCTCCACACTACGTGGTCTTTCAGAGATCAGCACCAGTACCTACTTAAAATGAAAACTGTTCACGTAATAAAGACTTCCTGAAGTATCTCCCTATATTCAAAGGCCTATTTTCCAATTCTCAGGTTTTCTACAGTTTCAAAAAGTAGAACGTGAACTGCCAAAAGCTGAAAGAATAAAACTTTTATGGAAAAGCATACTTTAAGAACTAACAAAGAAAAAAAACATGCCACCGCATACCACAGCCACTCCTCAGCATTTCCAACCATTTTTTCTCCCCATCAATTCAATACTAGAAGAGAGGGCAGACAGTCATTCCTTCTCTCCCAGGAAACAAACTTTACATATATTATACACATAGCTATTTAAATGCTATTTTGAATATTAAGATTTTTATATAAGTATTTGGATATTAAAGCACTACACTGAATCTTCATGGGTTAACTTCCCTTTTGAAAAGAGAGGGATGCTGAACAGTGATTATGTTATTTCATGATTTTAACAGAATGGCAAGATTTGTTCAAATACTAGTAAACCTCTGAAAAACAATCACTAGACATGTGAAAACACTATTTCATCCTCTGAAACAATGTGAAGTGGATTTGAGCCGGCCACATGGTGCTCTGAAGTCGTTAAATACATATCATGCATTGGCTTTGCTTCCCTTCAGTATACAGACTTGAGTATAAAGATTGAAAGATAGTGATCAATGAAAATGTAAAAAGAAAACAAGAATCACTTAGTCAGGACTGTGTTAAACTTAATGTATGCAAACTCTGCTTTGTACAATAACTTGAGTTGAAAGAGAGCTTCTTAAAATATAAGTAGCTTTCCTATACTCCACAGCAAGAGCTTCTAACCATTGTCTCATGTAGAGATAAGACACATAAGGCCTTATTACCTAGTTACTTCTACATTATGTAGTCACTTACATATGTATACAAATAAGTTTAAAATGCTAAGTTAGCTAAAATTAGTTTTCACAGATATGCCTAGATACAGAAAGTCATACCTTCCACCTTCCTTTTCAATAAAATCCCAAATCAAACACTCTCTTCAAATCATTATGTCCCCATTTAAGCAGAGGTACATATCATTACCCCTTTTCCACTTGTGGAGCACTACCTACATAGCCATGTTTGCCAGGTGTGCTTTTGTGCACCAGTAGACAAAGAGCTTCAGAGTCACCATTGACTATGGTTCAAACTGCCTTCAATTCTGTCAGTTTAGCAGCTGACAAAGTTATTTAAAAACCTTATTTAAAACCAAATTCTCTACTTTCATTCGAATGAACTTTACTGTCATTGCACCTCAACAACTGGAGTTCATTCATTCTTCCATTAAAATTATATATTGAATACATATGAATCGGAGTGCACAAAGAACAAAACATTGGTTTAAGAGTTTTTAAAGGAACTAATAAAACTAAGAGATGGGAAGACTAGAAGGAGGGGTGAGGACAAAGAGAAGAAGAGGATACAACGAGAACTTTGGTGCTGTAATCAAGCCTTTAGAAGTATCAGATTATGATTATATTAACTAATTGTTAACAGGTCTAGTTTCTGTAAATAATATAAAAACAACTCCAAAAATAATTTTAAAATTGGGCAAAAGATACAACAGAAAAAGCAACATGCCATCATTATGATCCACATTTTCTAAATTCCCCAAAATTGGTAAAAATACTATGACAGTAGCATGCTTAAAGAAAAGTGTCAGTCAGAGAAGAACACAATCTCTGGCTTTGAAATGCAAGCACTAATTAAAAAAAGCAAAAACTCCTAAGGGTGCAATAGTCTAAACAGCATGCAGAGGCTTTCAATGGCAATAAAACTACCTGTACCACAAGACAGAACCTTTAGCACCCTCTATTCAAGCTACCCTAGGATTGAAAGTGAAATCCAGTTATTCTAAAAAGATAGTAGCTGCTACTCACCATTTCTCTGCTCTCAAAATAAACATGTTCAGCAAGTCATCACAACAAGAAATTCCAAGTATTCATGTGGGTTCAAAGTCTAGCAAACTTTCATCTGTTTGATGGTCACTGCAAAAACACTTGCCACCCACACCCCTTGAGCTAAGAAAGGATCAAAAATTCCTCCTTGTTTTACCTTAAGAAGCTGACTTCAGAAGCCCCTGTAGTTTTGTTCTCAGTATACATATCTAACTGGTTTCTAACTAAAGCGAAAAAAGAATACAGACCCAGATTCCAGATGTTGGTTTTACCACTAAATAACTGGGAAAAGATCACATGCAGGAAAACCAGTTCAACACTGAGGACTCTGGCTTAAAACTCAGTCTTAAGACTCTGGTCCACTGTAGACTTGTGTCACCTTCATTAATTAATATCAGGCTCTCCTCATGATCTGGACAGCCCACCCTGTGGGTTAGGTGCTTATCTGCTATTTCAGGAGAAGAGCACAGGCTTCGATCGCCAGAGAGTTAAAGGGGAGGGAGTGGGGCTGGGGAAGGGAAGTCTTACATGGGAGCCTCCAACACCGATAATCCAGACCACCTGCCTCCATTGCTCGCTTGTAATTTTTTTAAACAAAAAGTGCTTTTCCTGTATAGTGTATTGCACTTGAGAAAAAACTAAATGTAAATAGCAAATTATTTCCTTCTTCTCCTCCAAAGGAAGAAGTATTAGTAGGCTTCTGTTCAAGTCATGCAACTGCTAGCATGCTATTATCATTGCCAATCAGTGGCCCACACTGTCTGCTTATGCTCCTTTATTCATTTGTAGTTGGCTCTTCTAACACCTGTAGGCAGACACTGGTTGTGTTTCTAAAACATGCAACACAGGAGACTTCTAATGCAATGTCAATATAATGAAGTTGTGTCAAATAAGCAATGTAAAAATGCCATTTTCACAACATAAAAAGGACTAAAGGAAGTTCTAGCTAGTAACAATAATTCACCTAAACTATCTGCTCTGTTAGTCCTTAGAGCCTGTTCACATGCATCAACTGTGTGCAGAAGGGGAAAACAATTGGCTTGGAGCACCAATTGTGAATTCTGAAATAACAGACAATACCAATCTGCATCTAATCTGTTGACTGACATTCACAAAAGGAGAAACTGTACTAACTTTAAAAAAAAATATAAATCTCTTCACTGTCTAAGCAATAACAGTGAAAATAAACCAGAGTTTTCTGTATCCTTTAGAGGTAGTCACTGAAAATTAACTTAGTGACAACCTACTAGCCAGGGTGAGTTTAGGACTTACTTCCTTCACTTAGGACCACATCTATTGATATCTCCCTGCTGGTGCTACATACAGAACAGAAGTTCCAAGTTTTTACGCTTTGGGAATTTTAGATTAAAATCTTTAACATTAACTGCTTTTTGGGTTTAGCTTTAAAGAGAAATTATATTTTATTGTTTAGTTGTTCCCAAAGTAATGGTTTTCTTTTTCTGAAAATTCTGGTGGGAAGTGTATTTCACCTTAAAAACACCATAGTCTGCATCAGTGAGATTCTGTCTCACTCCAAAACCTCAGGAATACAAATAAAGCCTGCCCTCCTAAAACCATGTAGCCACTGGAAAAATTAACACATTAAGTTATTATTTAAAAAACCAAAGCAAAACACTCAGCTGACTTTTCAACAATACTAGGAGAGAGTTTGGTTTTGGCCTTTATCCTTCTACTACTTCTCAAAGCAGCAACACATGCAGACATATAAACACGTGTGTGTATGTATATGCGTGTGTCTGTTGTTGCTTTAAGTGGTAGTAGGATGAAAGCAGAAACCAGACATAAGTTCATCTCTCCACATGGTATAAAGTCATAAATAATAACAGTAGTAAATTACCACAATAGTTACCAGACCTCTCTTACACGTATATTGAACATAACCTTGGTTCCCAAAGACTAGATCTGTGTATTTTATTAAAACACAGATCACAGAATCGTTGGGGTTGGAAGGGACCTCTGGAGACCACCTAGTGCATGACACATAACTGAAAACTTCATGTTACTTAAGCACTTCGAGAGAGGTACAGCAAGACCATACAGAAAACTGCATTTGTGAAGCTGAAATACATCATGTTCTATATACACAACAGGCTCCTTTAGAAGATGGATCAAGCTTAAAGACAGAAAAAAGAATCTTTGATTCTTGTGAGCTGTCTTTTGACTCACAAGGAAGTGATACATACTTATGTACTTATTAAGAAAGCTATTTTTGCAAATAAAACCGCACCTACTGCAACACAAAAACCAGCAGAAGTACATGATAACTTGACACAAACATGCTAATTTAAAAAAGGAAAGCTTGGTGCTTTAGCTTTGCCTGGAATCTTACATACCAAGGTAAATGCATGCACATGGTAGCAAGAGGCAAGTTAAGGGATTTGGTGACTGAAAAGGAGTTACACCTGAGCATTTTTTCCAGTTATCTCAGACAAAATGGGGTTAAAGTAATAGAAACAACAGTCACATTTACTTTACCATTCTTCAGCTGCTAGAACCTAAGTAGAAGAGATTTATTTTCTGAATTTCAACTTCAAGGAAGTCTTTAGTATAGGCTAGAATAATATTCAAATTCCTAATATAAGCCACACTAATGAAGTGCTGCTCCCTCCAATACACACATCCTCCCTCTCTCTCTCCAAATGACTATCACAGCCTTCTCAGTAGTCAAGCCATATCACAGGTTGGCTTGACGTAACATTAAGAGTTAAGTCTCCCCCATATCTTTTATTCTTAGAATAAGAGAACACCAAGAGGTCAAATAAAGACTTTTTATAAAGAAGTTCTCATTTTTATTTTATCACATCTGGTTTCAAAAGCATTCAAAGATAACTGTGACAGACTTTCCCTATTTTAATGTCAACCCCATAAGCATTATTTATAGGTTTAATTATATTTCCAGTATATAACACAAGACAGATACTTCCCACTTCAGTTTCCCTTAGTAACCACAAATGTGAAAAGCTTACTGCAGCACAGTTTGAGGGTCATTTCAAGAACAGAACAGGCAGAGAAAGGCTCCATTTTCAGATACTGCTGCAGAAACAGATCTGTGCAGTAAAAGGCATACAGCTATGAAAATTACTAGGAGAATGCCAGAAGGTCAGTATCAAGCTATAGCTCCCCCCCAGCTTCATGCTGTTATTTCTCCTGCTGTCAACAGTTTATTAATAATGCTAAAAGCAGAGAACTTGCACATGATTTTATAATTAATGTTATTTACTATTTCTAACTAGTTACCTAAGTGAACTAGTCAATAGATTGATTAGCTTGGTTTTTTTTGAAGGAAAAAAAAAAAGTAACTTAAAGAAAAAAAGCCTAATTAAAAAAAGCATTACTTAAATACTGCTAGCTAATTCCAGATTTAATTAATGTCAAAATAAGCTATCAGATACACAGAATTCTAAGATTAAAGATAATGTGCATTACTTTTTGCTTATATATTGTAATGAAACTTTAAGTCTGCACTTGCTATGCAATGACATTCTAACAATAAAGCAGTAACTTACAGAATATTCAATAGTCCCTTTAGGCTTTTGAAAAGACATTCGCCGCCCATCTTTCTTGTCTGGGGTCTTCTTCTGGCCAGTGTCTGAAAAAAATTGAGGCAATGTGCGTGTTAAATTCATTTTCCTCTCTGAGTTCTGTCACAGGCTGCTGACTACAGCCCCGTGGGCAGACATCTAATTCACCAGTTACACAGCTTGCTCCTGGCGACAACCGGCTGCTAAAACAGGGACTTCATTCCTCTGCAATGCTTTAATGATTTGACCAATATAAACCACTGATAACTGGGAATCAACCAACTGCGTAAGTACCTACTGCTATCCAGGAAGCTATTAATGAAGACTAAACAGGAGATTGACCCCACCAGGCAAGCAACGTTTCTGGAACTAGTGTCTTTAATTGGTTTTATATCATATCTAGTCTGCTTTCATCTAGAGGGGAGCTGATCTAGAGTTCCTGTATGTTCGATTTCATCAGTTGGGATTTTTTGTCACTGTTTGATAAGTACGCAGTATTTAAAGCTTTTATAAAACAAAGAGCATTTGTATTTAACTTGACAATTATCCCGTCTGTAGCAAACACATACAGTCTGGTCATAAACAATAAAGACTGTAAATAAATAACATAAGAACTGTTCCTTTTATTGAGGCATTGTATTTTGATGACCTCCATTTCACAGGTCGAATCAACAATTTGTACTTGAAGTATACTCTAGTTTTTTATACTAATTGGCTTGACATTTATGATAAACACAATGAAACAGTGTATTCACATGATTCAACAGAAAGCATTTAATTCTACATCTCTAGAAAAGTGGGGGTTTTTTTAGACATATTCATTTATATGCACACATGCATTTTTTGAGATGAATCTTTTAAGAAGTTGGGTCTCTGTCACAAGGCCTCCACCTTCAACAGTTAAGTATCTGCTATTAAGGAGCTCAAAATACTCAAGTGAATGAGATATGCTAAGTTTTCACGCTACAATGGGATTAGTTATACTCTCATTTTGATACATTCCAATTCCTGCTACCATAAATGAATATATTTAGTCAAATATTTCAAACCAAATTGAAGAAACAAATCTTCCCGTGTAAGTGTCTACAGAGTCTGCAGACAGGTGTCACTCAAGAGGTCAAGTTAAATTATCTTCTTCCTGTCCAGTAACTGAACAGTATAATAAAGTCTTGCACAAATAACCACTTCTATGCCAGATGTGAAAAAGGAAAGTTACTCGCTCTTCAGGGTAGAAGGACCTACTGTGCTTTAGGCTTCAGTCGTGGGGTAGGGGTGGGGATGGAAGGTCCCTGTTGGAAGCACCTTGGAGGAAAGTAGATGCCAGGAGAACTCCTACCACAAATTCCCCAGGAGCTTAATAACCTGTAGTTTTTCACAGTTTTACTTTAAGTGTCACCCCCTCCCATATCTAAGACGGTAATTCCTGTCCTTCCCATCAGTGCCCACTTTCATTCCTTCCCCCTGTGATAGCATTATTTCCCCCTCACTATACAGATACAGGACTCAAGTGTTTCATAACCTGCTGTGACCAAAGTCTCTGAGCCAAGAAGAGACGGACGCAGGCAGCACTGAGCTACGCGGGTGCCCACCATCCGGCTGGCCAAGCGGTGGGCACAGCTATCAAACCCCACACCTCTGCCCACAGCCCCATTGCTGGAGCTGTCTGTTCATACAGAACTCATCCATTTCACCCAATGTCTTGGAAACAAAACTAGGACGTATTTCAGTTGTGAAAGTAGGCCAGAGTAGCAGAAACATGAATTCAACCTCCCTGATGGCATACTGCAAAGCCTCCAACATTCACTGAATTAGCAGGCTATTTATTTTTCAGAGGAAAGTAAATCTTTCGGCCATTCTTGTGCCCCTAGTATTCTAGGACGCATGTAGAAGTGAAAACAACTGCCAGTACAGGATGCAGTGGTCTGAAAAGACCTCAGTACCAATGAGAATCAGTCTTATCCTTTCATTTTACTTATTTTACGTGATGGTAACTCTGCTGCACACAAGCTCATCTTGTTAGGTTACACACAATCATTACCTCACCTGCCAGCAGTAAAGCAGCAAGACTACTAAAGGCTGATGTTCTCAGACCACAGGTGTAAGAAAAACCTGACACCACCGATCATGCTGCATACAACCTCAAGAGTCAACAGTATCTTGTTTAACAAGGGAATCTGTGGTGATAAGTTATCAGATCTCCAGCCATGCCGTTTGAGAGAAACAAGATCAGACCGTTTGTAACATCACAGTTGATGCTTTAATTCTGAACTACCATTTCACAGGACTGGGCCTCCACAACAGGTAGAAACACTGAAGTGAAAAAGTACATGTCAGATCCACAATTGCAAGAAAATATTTCAATTCTCTAGGATTCAAAAGACTAGAACGATACAGAAGGCAGTGTTCAAAACAACAGCAGTCCAATATTTAGTCTGAATGCATGCATACAGAAACTTAAGCTTAAATGACTGTAGCATAAGAATGGTTACATATGATCACCAACATAACAAAGACAGAAGGATTTGTTGTTCCAACATATATATAGAAGACAGGAAAAGTGATTTCAGGAACATTATGTTTTAGAAACATACAGCTTTCAATGAGGCAGCTTTGACCTTAAAATATGCAATAGTCAGTGGCATTATTCAACTGAAACTTGAAGACAACTGAAGTTAAATTCCAACATTTATAGGCAAGTTCTACTAACTGCCTCTGTATGGCCCTGTGCCACTGAATTTTGGTTGACTGAAAATATTCCTGTGTCAATTTGAACTAGCAGTGCCACAACAAGAATGACATTTCTCATTTCTTAGTATGCTATCTGAGCTGAACTGTAGACTTTCAGTTTCCTGTTTGCTGATGCTTCTAGCACATCCTTTGGACTTCTGGCAATAAAAGCTAGTAAACAGAACTCAAGATTTGTGCCGTGAGTAACAATGCAATGATACATGCTAAGAACTGCTTAGGAGTGTCTTCAAGCTCTGGATAGAGCAAAATGTATTAAGTTTTCCTTTACCCTACTGTTTTTCTGCATGATAAGCTTAAGTCTCAAATAACTTGCAATGTTTCTCAGCTGCTGATCCTCTATTCATTTCAATGTTAACAGAAATTACAAAGATCACTTTTTTCCCTAAAGGAGTAAATTGGTAAACCAAATAAGTATCCTTTGAGGTAAAGCAAGTAAGCTGGACAAGTCAATAATTGATACAAATTGTTTGCAATTAATAACCAAGTTTCTTATGGTCAAGATGATGAGAAAAAGATGATTCACAACCTACCCCACCCTTTGCCCTGAAACTGAAAGTTACGCATTAGATTTACATGTGTTTGAGAAAAATGCAGAGGCGGTAGCCTTGTTAAATGCTTGTCTAGGACACAATTTTTCACACGATCTTAAGAAAAAAAAACATGCAGCACATATGGGGCAAAGATTTTTAAAAACTGAATCACAAGAAGGAAAGAAAAGTGTTCCTTCTTTGAAATATTCTTGAGTACGTTGTTATTTAGCAGCACATGAAACAACATTCTAATAGGTAAAACAGAGGAAGCATAGATATTACATCTTCATTAGATTAGTTCTGCTCAATAACAATTAGATCTTTATAACCTATTCATAAAGAAACAAAAAAGATTGAAGTAGGAAATCTTTATATTCCAGAGGCTTGGTGACTTGGGGTTCCCAACAGCAGGGGCTACAGCTCAGTAGAGCAACTGTCTCATTGACCCTTCTCCCCCTCCTGCAGTTAGATATGCTTATGCTAATTACTGGAATATTATTGTCAGTTACCGTCTGACCTCTCAGAAACCAGAAACAGAGGCCCTAATAGTAGCCTACAAGATGCTAGTAGCCTGCAGTTTTCTAGCCAAAATGGTAGTTTTTCAGACTAAGGCAGTGTCATAAACAATGCCTCTCAGTTTCCTCTTGCTAAGCAACTGCTACTTACTGTGTGATTCAGTCTTTCCTAGTAAGTCATGGTCTCAAAACTCTCGACCCTTATCACTGCTGCACACATGATTCTTTTGTTCATATTTTTCTCAAGCAAAACCCCAAACTAAATGCATCCAAGACCTGGCTAATGCTGCATCAACACTTCAAACACATCAAATTAGCTTTTTCCTGCAACACAGATTCAGCACTGATTCAAGTTCATTTTGTGATCCCCCCCTAACACGACCCACTTTTCTGCTATCGAGTCAGCTGCATAGCACATAAGCATAACTAATTAAATGCATGATTTCAGGATGCAAACCAATTCAATAGAAACAAATTTAAGGTAGGCCACTTCTCCAAATGGCTAGAAGACATAAAGCCAGCTCCATGCATGACACTCCTGGTATGCGCATCACACAGGCTTTCTTCTAAAATAAGATTTCACATTCAGTGTAAACAGAAATGTTTCACCAAATTTTCAGATTATGCCACAGTGTGAGTCACCAACAGTAAGCATCCTTCCCTATTCCATCTAAAGTTTGTATGTATACAGTTTAATACATTAAAGAGTACTTAACTGCAATCTCCACCTATTGTACGTCTCTGCAGACCAAATGCATATACCAATGAAAACTTGAAAAAAAATCATGACTGCTCTACTGAAACAGCAAAGGAAGTCAACTTTTCAAATAATAATTATTGTCTTCCTCTTTCAGATATTTAAGCCCATTTTGTTGTACATCTTCAAGTCTACACAATACCACATAAGCAGTTTGACCATCAAGCGACAATATCAAGGTATCCTTAGACATTATCTTTAAGAATTTACACTTTGCTTTATCACACTTAAGCCAATGGTACCTAGCTTTTCTAAGAGTTCAAAATCAGTCAGTTTATCCTAATGATGGAGGAGACTTGTGCGCTACAAATGCTCTGCTAAGATGCAAACAGATCTACTGTACATGTGAAGTTATACCCAATGCTTCAGTAAACATCTTGCTGTACAAGTTTATTGCATTAGGTTTGCAGATGACATTGAACTGAGGGGATCAGCCAACATACTTGAGGGCAGGGTTGGCATTCAGAGGGACCTGGACAAGCTGGAGGAACAGGCTGACAGGAACCTTATGAAATTCAACAGGACAACAGTCCTCCGCATGGGAAGGAAGAGCCCTTGTATTGTACAGGCTGGCACTGCCTGGCCAGGGAGCAGCTCTGCTGAAAAAAACCTGGGGGGTTTTGGTAGGCAGCAAGCTGACCAGGAGCCAGCAGTGTGCCCGGCAATAAGGAGGGCCAACAGCATCCTCAGCTGCATCCACAGGAGCAGGGCAAGCAGACAGAGCACCAGAGAGAAGCAACTACTCTTCTTAACTTGGCACTTCAGACTGTTTTTGGAATACTGGCTCTAGTCTTCCCCCATCCAGTCCCTTTCAATGTAAGGCAGGCATTAATAAATGAAAACTATTTCAGTGAAGGTAGTTGATGGCTGTGAGAAGAGGCTAAAGGAACAGAGCTTCTCCAGCCTGAAGGAGACATGGTTTTGAGGGACTATAAGAACAGTCTTTCCACACCTTCTAGATCAATTCCCCACAGCTGTCAAGATGACAGAGCCAGGCTCTTCAGTGATGTGTATTGGGAGAACAAAAGACAGACATAGCGGACATACAGGAGGGTATCTGACTGGATAAAAGGTAAAAATTTAATTGCCCAGAGCAGTTCTGCAGTTTCCATCCTTGAACTTCTACAAGGCCCAGCTGGATAAAGCCTTGAGGAATCCAGCCTGAAGTCAGAGTCTTCCCTACATTGAGCAGGACTAGACAGGCCTGCTTGCAATCCCACTTATCTGCAACTATGATTCCTCCTACATTGTTCTGGCAAGCAATGCAGATGCATGAGGCCACCACCAAAATAAGTTTCACAGCTGTTTTTAAGGCCACCTCTTCTCTTGCCTCCCCAAACCAAGTCAGAGGAGATCTACACAGATAACAGTGAGGTATGTGATCGCCTTACTGATAAAACAGAAAGGAATCATTCATACATGTACTAAGAAAGTGATCCAGGCAGTCATGAGCATGCAGGTTCTCAATAAAACACCAGCTTCAGAGTGGTTTTAATTTTTCTGGTTAATTCCCATTTCCAACATTAAAAGTGCAACAAGACACAGTAAAACAAAAATGCAATACAGTGAAAGGATATCAGATTACCAGAATAAACCATATTTAGATAACAAACTAATCTCACAGATGACCGAAATGGACATAAACTGAACTTCAGTAAAACATCTGATATATCAGAATCCTGTTGAACAGCAAAAAAATGGACAAAGAATTGCAAATTATGTCAAAAATTCACCAAAGAGGAGAGTGAAATAGAAACTAGGAGAATGAAGGGGTATATTAATGAGTTCCCAATGGACTAGTTTTTAAACAGTTCAACTGCACATCAGCAAACAAACTTCAAAGCACAATCAACAGCAAATGCTGGGCAACAGGACACACAAGGAATTCTTTAGCCCTAAAGCCTGGAGAAAAAACGCAAAGTGAGATGTCGTAGCACAAAGCAGAACATGAAGTAAAAGATCATTTAACATGACAGACCCAGAGAATAGTCAAGAATTTCTATGTACCGGTACCGCATAAGTTGGAAGAAGAGATTGTGCATACATTAACATATCACAAGATGACTGAGTCACCAGCCTGATACATTCCAAGATCACATTTGCTTCTTATGCCTGTACCAACTGAAGTATTTTCAGACATGAAAGCAAAGCATTAGCGTCTCTAAAAGGGTGCTGGTACATTCTGCATGTGCTCCATCCGGAACAGTGTGTACAAGAAAACTTGCAGAATTGTGTCTCCCCAGTTTGAAGCCTCTCTCATACTTTATCATATACCCGATAAAGTTAGTTTCTTAAAAGTGAAGTACTGAGTAAGGTCGAAATGAGGAAATGATCCACCTTATTGTGATGCCTGCTTTATTCTGAGACAGGTTTTTAGAAACAAAGACACTAACTTTTACAGCAGGACTTGACAAATGTGATATAACTTGGCCCTGTACATTTATCTTCCTAACGCACTGCTGCTACCTTCACAACAGTACAGAGGACTGACAGGCCATATGGCTTACTGGATATACTGTGTATGGTTATCTTACCAATCAAGACTCGAAAGCTGATAAGGAAATAACGCAAATAAACCCCCACAGGCCACATGGTTCAGAACTGAACAATCAAGTTGAGCCTGAGGGAGTAACAACAACAACAACAGAATCTTTTAATCGAAGGCAGACAGAAAAATTTCCCTGACAGACTGGTTAAGAGAGTTCTCTGAACAAGGAGTTCTGAATGACTGATTTCCATTTCTTTAACTTCTGTACTTAAGGAGAGACATACCGCAAGAAGTTAAGACTGCCTGTGCAGTATGTCTTCTCCCTCCACGAAGTGAACACAGACAGAAATGAGATGAAAACATCCAGGAGGGAAGCATGAGACTCCAGGTATGGAAGTACGTCCTCAAAGAATCAAAGCTTTATCTGGAAGAAACCTCTTGAGTACATCTACTCCAGCCTCCAGTTTGAAGCAGGAATATTGTCAACATCCATTTAGGTCAGCTTAAAACTGTGATCTGTCCCAATGATGGACCACACTCCTTGTGAAGTTTTTTCTGTTGTCCAATTTGAATCTCCCAAGCTCAAACTCATGGCTGCTGTCCCTTCTTTTATCATCTCTTACCACCGAGAAGAGTGTGCTCCTTTAGGTAGATGTACGGCACAACTAGATTGCCTCTAAGCCGCATTGGTCTCCTCTTTGAAAGACTAAAGGCCAGCTCCCTCAATTCCTCCTCACAGGTCATATGCCGTATGCCTCTAAACATATTGGACCCTTGACAGTTTCTCAGCAGCCTTCTTTAAGAGTGGTGCACTAAACCAAAGAGCATATTCAAAGTACAGCCTGAACACTGTCACAGAAAAGAAGGAAAACTATGTCCGCCACTGCCAGCCGCACCCCCTTACACAGCAGAGAAAGCAAACAGCGTGTCTCGTAGTTTAGTATGTTGTTGGTTCATTTAAGTAAGAGGTTGTATAGATGAGACTCAAATTAAATTGAGCGTTCAAGTCAATTCTGCAGTAAAGACAATCGTTAATCACTCATTCCCTAAAACCTTGAGTTGCATCTTAAAGCAAATAAAAATGCATGCAACTTCAACATGCTAACACCTACAATATATATCAATAAACAAGATATGTTCTACCTAAAGTTTCTAGGTAAATCCAGGACCTGAATGCATACATACTAGCTCTTTCTAGAGATTATCAATAGACTATCTTTCAAAATTGTATTTCAAAGCCCAAAGGGCCTTTTTTTTTTTTTTTTTAAAGAATTTTACACTTCCAGATTATTGGTAGTGCCTTTACTAAAGCCAGATGCTTTCTCTAGAATTTCTGGTTCTTCTTGCATTTTTATCCTCCACCACAATCACTAAAAGACAAAATACCTTCCTAAAGTTATTTCACTGACTTGGCTGCTGACACAAACAATGCAAACTGGTTAAACAGGTTTACAGCTTCCTATGGCACTACTCAGTCTTCCAGTGTCTCCTTTCTCCCTAAGAAATACTATAAACTCTTCTGCATGTACCTCAAGAAGTACACAGGCTCAGAACAGTGACTTAAGGTACAGCTTTTGAACAGACTTGCCTTCCTGAATGTGGAAACCTTATAGAGCAGCTGTTCAACTGTTTAGCAAGAAAACAGTAACTGTAAATTTACTAATATTACATGAATAAAATTGAGCTACTTTATTATAGACATGAAATTAAAAATAACCAAGAAGAAAAAAGAGTTGGCTTTTTTGTTTCAGAAGTGTGGAAACAGGGTTTTAAGGTATTTATGAAGAACTATTCTTTTAAGAAGTATCGAATAGTCACAACTGAACCATGCAAAGAAAATCAACACTGAAAAGATCCTTCTGAAAGTCCTAAGTAAGGGGGGGAGCTAGAGTAACAGGTAGGCCTGGATCCAGAACACCGCATACAGAGATTGAACATTTGGAGTAGTTAGAATTTGCCATTAAGGTTTAAGTTAATGTCAGGGGACCGATCTCTAATTAAAACAGAGGTTGGATTTCAACTGAAATATTGTAATGATTGTTACAGCTTCCACAGCACCCATTACCAGAACACACTCAGTTTGTGAAAGCCAGCAAAATGCTTGCCAGGAGAATTCTACAGTCACAAGAATTTGTTTCTGCCCATAACCGACAGAAACTCCGTGAAGGAGAAGACAGCATGGGAGGGCCAAGATTTAATTGCCTCGCGCAGCATGCTTTGCCTAGGTGAGGAAAAGCCGTAAGTATGCTTCTGTCAAAAATGCACATCAAATTCTACATACACAGAAACCCACCCTGCATTCCAGAACTGCAGTCACTTCTCATTAACACAAATTTTAAGTACTATGTTATGAAAGTATCTGAGGAAATACACTTCCTGCCCAAAGCTAGGGGAAAACCAAAACATTATAATGCAGTCTAAATTAATCCTTTGTCCCAGAGCAAGAGGGGAAAAACAGTCATAGAGAGCTGTTCTCTCCAAGAAATCACACGTATCACAGGAAATGCTTTAGATTAACAGCTGAACACATGGCCTTGTAACTGATTAAAAGACAAGATGCTGAAGAGTTTTACTTCCATTTTGTTTCTGCGAAAGAGTATAAGTAATCTTTGTCAACAAGCCTTTAACAGGTTGTACAGGCCGTATTCAAGGTGCTTCATCTCACTGCTGAAAAACAAGTTACTGTCTCTCTCTCCCCCTGTATGTCTTAGAGGAGAGGGACACAGAATAAAGAAAGAAAGAAAGAAAGAGTGGCACTATAGATATAGCTCATTACCTATTATCCCTTCTGTGTAAGAAGGGTGATCCAAAGCACACAAGGAGACATCATCTCCATCTGACAGACTGCATGGGTATTCCTATTGCCTTGCCTACTACAGTAAGTAGCACATCTTGTTTCTCTTGATAAAAACCAACTATTTTACTCTTCTAAAATAACCTAAAGTTACAAAGAAACTTAAGGGTCTTTAATATTACCTTTTAGTAGAGACCTGACTTCAACCTTACCTACAGACTATGACAAACATGTGATCATCCACTTCACATGGACTTTCTTGAAACAGAAAAAAAAAAAGGAAAAGATTTACTAATCATTATATACTGCTCTCCAGATTTTTATAAAGCATTTTCACAAATTTAACTTCATGTGTCTTTTTCTTTCCAAGCAGTCCCTTAGCCCATGCTGCTTTTACTAGTTATGTCATGGTTTGTTTTTAATCTCCAATCAATAGCATTACCTCCCTAGAGCATATTGTCCAGTCCTCTTCTGCATACACAGTCTGTGTATATTCACTGTCCACTCCTCCAGTTTTCATGGTATTTCTGGCCAAACAGAGTGCTCACTTCAGATGAGTAAGTTACAATATCTGTACTTACTGCCTAACGACATTATCGAGAAAGGGGGTGACAACAGCAACACTCTGACTGCCAGGCAGAGGACAAAGTCACTTACTGTCTCCTGACTGACCCGTTTGACCACTGAAAGGCAGACATACCACTTCTGCCCTTACCATCACCAATCCCATTTCCAAAGCACTACCGCCTGTTCTTCAGGGGCACACGAGAGGCAGAAACCACCTTGTGCACAGATGAGATCTCAAACCAAGGACCTTGTGTTCCAGTCGCTTTTCCTCACCCTGGTCAATAAAAGTACTAGGAAAGTGGAGGGCAGGGGGGTAACGAAAGTAAATGTAGTAGTACTGTCACCGAAATCAGGAAGACGTGCAGCAAGAGCAAAGTTGTTTTTCTGTTATTAGACCCGCCTTCTGGTGCAATCCCCTCGGGGCGCAGTCTCCGCTCAGGCAGGCGCCCCGGTACCGCGCCGGGGCAGGCCGTGGCCCATGTGCCCGCTCTCCCTTCGCCGTTTTCTACCGCCGCCTCCCTCGACTACTGCCCGGAGCCGCCCCAGCGCGGCCCCGGGAGCAG
>NW_009599025.1:0-866 GCF_000690535.1 Cariama cristata
ACAGCGGCTCTCGGGCGAGAGCGCAGCAACGGGGGGGGGGAGATTCCCTGAGAGAAGGCTTTTCTTAATATCTTTCCTAATTAAGCCTGCTTCATCTGAAGTACGGAAAGAACTACCAGAAGTAATAAAAAAAATCCAGAGGGTTCTTAGACATACCAGGTGAAAACATGCTGTGTTGCAAGTAATATTCCTTCCAAGTTCTTTCCTTTTCTAGGTACCCACATTCACATCCATAAACCTAATCCCACGCATGTATTTCTGTAACAGCCTGCACATAAGGCAATCTTTCTAAACCCTTTTTTTAAAAATAAAATTAAGTGATGGTTTTTTTTTTTTTAATCAGGAGTACTAATGTAAACACTCAAAAATATGCAACATTGCTAAATATTACCGCCACTGTATCACTACTTTAGAAAGCACTGCCAAGTCACACTTGCCCTTCCCTTTTATCCTAAACTATCAAAAAATGTGAAGACAAGGAAACAGTTTCTCTACAGAGTTCCTAATATTCTCAATGTATCAATTCTGTTAAAACAACACCCGAAACAGTGATACATTATTTGAGGTCAGTGTTGTATCTGGTACGCCACATAAAGGAAACTCGGCACCAGCGGCAGCCTAACAGTTCCTGCTGCGGTTAAATCCCGTGGTTTAAAGGGGGCTGGAGACAGCCAGGGAGCCCACAGAAGCCGTATTCTCACCAAAGCTGCTGATAAAGACGGGAAAGCAGGAGAGAGCCCGGCAAAAACAAAATCAACAAAACAATACAGATTCTTTCATATAAATCCCAAATATTTGCTTTTATTTCCTCATTTTTCTTTCCTTTCCCGGGGGGGGGGGGGGGGGAAAAAAAAACGTTTAAGACC
>NW_009599025.1:897-2535 GCF_000690535.1 Cariama cristata
TGTTAAGAGCCACCACCTTCTCCCTCCAGTTCTTACTCCTCTTTCATCCTCAGGCCATCACTGCCGCTAGACAGTTAGGGTGACAACACTGCTGTAACAACACTTGCATGTTCTATCAATTTAGTTCAGCCAGCCACATTATCATCAAATAAGTAAGAGTCTAGCTACATTATTCTACTGTAAACGTTTAAAAGGATAGCATGGCAGAACTTTTAAAAAATGCTTTGCAGGTTTAAAAGAGACCCCCATCCTTACCTATAAGGAAGGTTTTAATAAAGGCACTGACACATCAACCTGCCAACTAGTGTGGTTTTTTTCCATCTTTCCTTTCAACAGGATAATTTACAGGTGGAATGTCAGGCTTAACTATCAATTTCTTCCTGCCAAACTAAATCTTCAGCAGTTACTAGACTTTGCCTACCACTATCAACTTCATTTTAAAAATAGCTGACTCAATTAACTACATCTTCCCAGAAGATTTACCAGACATAAATATCAAGCAGTCTATGCAAATCTACCGCATGCAGCCATTTTCCTACCTCAAAACATACCTCTCAGGTACGTTTTTGCTGTACCAAGTTCAAGCATTTTTCTACCAACCCAGCTTCATGTCAGTATCAGCCTGCAGAAATTTATGAATTGTACAGTTTACCGAAAAAATAAATTAGTGCTAGCTTTGATTGCAGTAATTGCAAAAATCACTGTAGTAGCAGATGGATTATATATTCAACTATAAAAAGAGATTTTAAGTGATACTATTCAACTGAGCAATTTTAAGCTTGTTTGTCTCATCTCAAAAACATCAAAGTGACATGTTTTCACAGTCAAATCTTAATTATTGTATTTTGCAGACCTGTTGATAAAGCCTACAGGAATTCTAATTAGCTGTGCTTCTGCATTACTGCTTCTGCTGCATATTCCACTGTTCTCAGCATGTGTTCTCCTCTTGCAGCTTGCTCAGCCAAGGATTAATACAACTACTGGAATCTTGGCTTCAATCCAAGTTACAAAACCTGTAGAATTTATTTATTGTTTTAATCATCTATTTATTCCTTCTCTGTAATTTTCTATCTCCAGCTTCCTATATTCAGAGAGCAAAAGAAAAACTTCATTCCTTAAAATCAGAAAACTTCTCTTCTGTAAATGTAATTTTAAATAATAAAAAGTGGTAAAAATGAATAATAGTAATAAAGTAACAATAAAATAAAAAGGAATAAAAAGCAAAAGGCATTTAAAGTAATGATTTTAGATATTCAGACTTAACTTGAATAGGGAGAACTCTAATGAGATGTTAAAGAACTACTTTCATCTGCTTTTTGCAATGAATTATTTCCTAAGGAAAGAGGTTTTATTATACTGAAATTTGTATTTTTAATATCTCTATTCTTATACTAAAGTATTCAATAGTTTAAGTTTGCTGGATGTCATATATGAAATTAACTTTATCGGTTTTGTGATCTGCAGTAAGAGTTACTGATGGATGCTGATTGAACAGAGTCAAAAATTCAACATCCCTATTTAATTCCTCTTCCCCCATTTGCTTCCAGAAGCTTCACAATTCACTTTCACAATGTTTTTAGTGCAAAGACAAGATACCAACTATTTAAACATTAATAGTAACAACAATAACAAAAAAAA
>NW_009599026.1:0-206 GCF_000690535.1 Cariama cristata
GTCAGACTCCTTGTGACCTGAGAAGTGCTGATGCACTGGGAACTGATCTTGGGAAAAACATGGGTCCATAATAGGCATAAAGGAATATGTCTAAGAGAAGGTTTAAAATAGATGCAGCTGATGAGCTCCATTAGAGCTGCTGCCGCATGTGGACTATGGAGTTCTCTGACCTTAAACAGCTTGGGTATGAAAGAGGGTGTTGTGTG
>NW_009599026.1:237-17153 GCF_000690535.1 Cariama cristata
ACAAAAGCATTAGCCTTATAAGAGGTACTAAGACATGAAGAAAGTATTTATGGTCTGCAAAAAGAAGTTCCTTACAGAGACTTCTTGCCAACAATGCCAGATTCATCTTTCCAGTTCGTGAAGTACTTACTGGCCATGCTCTCAGGCCATAAAAATGCTGCCTTCACCAAAAAGTGCATTCCTCCCCAATGACAGAAAAGAAGAGGAACAGAGAAAGAAAGAAAGCAAAGAGAGGGGGAGAGGAAGAGGAAGAAAGATAAAAGGAGAAGGAAAGAATGAGAAATAGAGAAAGAAAGAAAAACAGAAAGAGTGAAAAGTAGAACAATACAGAGATAAAAAAGAGTAAGGGAGGAAGGGATTAAGAAAGATTAAAAAAGAAATAAAGAAAGATTGAAGTAGAAAGATTGAGGAGGGGAGAGAGAAAGATTTAGGAATGAGAGGGGAGAAAGATACAGAAATGAGAGATGAAAGGAAGGAAGGAAGGCGGGAAGAAAGAAATAGAGAAAGGAAGAAGGGAAGAGAACAATCAAATTAACATCATCTAGCTATTGGTAACTGATCTTGGACTTTGAGTCTGCTGCTTTTGATCATCTGTGAGAGCTTTTGCTATTTACAACATCAGCCCTCTTCAAGTAGTTGGGTCATGGCACATGTAGCTGCTGTTCCTAGGTGCAGAATCGTGACTTCATTGGTCAGAGATGTGATAAGAAGAAAGGGATGCAGGGAACTCGCTTGGGAGCAACTGTAACAGCTGTACCTACACTCCAGAAGGGGAATCCACACTGCTCTTGCGAACCCACTGCCCATCCACCCATTTCATACCTGTTTCCTTAGTATCTCAATGTCTGTCTCACCGGGCAAAAGAGTGCCTTGGGAAACAGATCTGTTCTCTGAATCTCTGCTTTGTCCTGGCACTGCAGGAGAGGCAGGCTGGCAGGCAGGCAGGCAGGCTGTGTCTGGTGCCTCCTCACACCGCAACTCTTAGTGAGTGATGGTGCCAAAAGAAATGGCTGAAAACACTGAAGGGAGGTGCACCTTGGGAAAGCAGAGGTACTGGTGGGAACTGGGAGGGCAGGTAGAGTGTGGGGCACTCCTGGGAGAGCAGAGAGAGTAAGGGCACACTGAACCCTGCATAAGACACTATTTTACAAGTGGATAACTCTTTGAGATAGAGTTAGTGTGAATGTGACCTTCATGCAAACAACTATGAAGTATAGAGCACTAAGGTCATGGTCCTTCTCCTCACAGCTCCAACCCGCTCACAGCATTGGCATAAGTACATTCTGTAGGGCAACGACACTATGTCCCAGCCAATAAACCAGAAGCCCTGTGTGAGGTAACAAAGAACTGAAATCCACATTTTAATGAAGGTAAATCCAATCCTGGGCTGCATTCACGGGGTATTACTAGCAGAGTTAGAGATACGATCAACCCACTCTACTCAACACTTATCAGTCCACACGTGGAGTACTGTGTCCAGTTCTGATCTCCACAGTTCAAGAAAAACATGCACAGACTGGAGACAGTCCAAAGGAGGACCACAAAAATGATCAAAGGACTGGAAAACTTGCCCTATGAGGAAAGACTGAAGGACTTAGGTCCTTTCTCCCTGGAGAAGAGATACCTCGGGGGGGGGGGGACCTCATCACAGTTTTCCAGTACTTAAAGGGCACTACAAAGATGATGGAAGCCCTGTCCTGACAAGGAGCCACATGGAGAGGACAAGGGGTAACGGGTGCAAGTTGCAGTGGGAGAGTTTTCACCTTAATGTAAGAAAGAAACTCTTACAGTGACAACAATCACTCACTGCAACAACCTGCCCAGTGAAATGGGGGGAGTCCCCATCACTGGAGGTTTCCACAATGTGACTGGACAGGATGCTAGATAATCTCATCTAGGCTCTGTTTCCCACTAAGGACTGGGCCAGATGATCTGTTGAGGTCCCTTCCAACCTGGGTTGTTCTATAATTCTATGACTTCCGAGATTTTTCGAGATTTTTCATAAAGAATGCTGTGGCTAAAGAGATGCTATATCTGTATAACTTCCATTTATATCCTCAAAAGAGTCGGGCTTGAAAATGAAACTGATATACTTCCATACAAAGATCTTTAAATTTTTACTGTAGATGAATCATACCTCATCATCTTTTTTTCTTCTCTCACTACAAGCTGGTTGTTTGCTGTTTCTAATATTGAACTTTGAACACAGATTTCTGTAATTTCTGCTTTACTTTCCAACATCTCAGACATTTCCAAACATCCTCTTCTTCCCATTGACTTCTCAGTCTTTCCACCCTACTCATCTTCTATGTAACTGAAGCTCCAGTGTGTGATGGGAAAAGTATCCTCCATATCACTTTCATCTTATTTAAAATGCTGCTCAGATGTGATCATCTCAGGTTTGCTGTGATTGTAGGAGGAGGAAAATTAGCTAATTCTGATGCACTTTCAAGAACTGTTTGTCCTAACAGCTCAGGTCATATTTTTTACCTTCCTGTCCACTGCTCAGTGAAATGATATATTCCCCTTAACTGCAGAATATCTGTCACTGTAGTTTTTCAGGAAGCTGCTTGGAATCCATACTGGAAAAGGATGGCATCACCTTTACAAAAATGCAACTTCCAACATTCCATACCAGCAGAAATAACCACTTTGTTTTCCATGAATTGAAGCAAGATTACAAGTATACCAAGCACTAAGAATAGAGGGACAAGACTTGGAGAGAGAAAAGCCAACCAGCCCTACAAAAAGAAAACCCAATAACTTCCCCCAGCTTTCACCAGCAGCATTATCCCGGGGCATAAGCTCTAGCTCCATGGATTTTAGCTTGCATCTCTCATAGTCCACGCAATGAACATCTTGAATCTTTTTTCATCCCAGAGGTTTCATTCAAGTTCCTCATTAGTCATGATCATTAGCAACTTTCTTCCAGAGGTCAGTTCATGTTTACCATTTTATTTCTGCACTAGCATGGAATTCTCTATTAGGGATGCCAGAACTGATCTCTAAAACACATTTCCTTACCAAGCAACATGTCATGCTAACCACACAGATTATGACACAGAAACAGCCTGCAAGAAATATAAAAAGTTTTCCTCACTTTAATTTAATCTGACCTTGTTCTTATTGATTTTTATACACAAAGTACGTCCTTACCATTGCCATGGTCCAGTACTCAGCTGCATCTTAGCAGGAGAGGAGGAATGAGAAGTTTTTCTCTAGCAGATTAGAACATCAGCATTTCTTTTCAGCTTGTGCTAATGCTCCTGGCACCTCTTGTTTTACATAGAGAGCAGCAGAAATTCGGCTGCAGCAGAGGCTGGGTATTCCCTGTCAGACATATAATCAGGAACCACAGGGTGCACTGATGCCTCCAGCATGACCTGTTCATGCTGAAAGCGTAGCCAACAACAGGACTTCCAAGCTGCAAATCCCATGGGGAACATTTTTTAATAAAATAGTCCGGTATATCACATAATCCAAAGAAGTACAAAACTCAATATAACTGGAAATGTTGGTATGTCTGTGTTATCTGTGAGCTTTTTAATGTATCTAATTACATAGCAGATATGTCTCTGCATGTTTGAGTGTTTCAGTGTTTGCTACAACATTTCTGACAACTTCAATATTAACCCTGAAAGTGACAAAAACTGTTTTTGAAGAATGATCCCATTAACTGCATCATTGGGACCAATCTGTTCCAATGTGTGAAAAGGTTCTAAAAGATGATCCGAACAGTGTCATCTGAAACATCAATATATGCCTATATATGTACATGTCTATTATAAACATTTTATGAACAGAAGGCCCGTGTGAGAGAATACATAAGAAACAGTAAAAATTGAAGTATAAAAAGAGCATTCAAGGAAAACAAGTAGAAAACCTGAACAATTTGTGCTGTCTTTTACTTCAGAAGAGAGAAAGTTTCCAGAAAGAACATTAATAGAGGAAAACGTGAGGAACCCTGTTATCTTAAGGTCTCCATCGGATACTTCAGGTCGTAGGACAAAATAATATATTGTACAGTAAAAAATCTGTTGCACCAAATTTTATATAACCAATAATAATTTTTTTTTTAAAAAAAAAAAGAGACCAGATTGAATTATTGTAGAAGTGACCTGTTGTTTAAATCATGCTTAGTACTAAGGGAATAAAATATTGTACCTGTGATATTAGACTTTTAAACCTTTCCTGATTGTGGGAAAGTAGATCTGTCAGTCTGACATCTGCATAAGTCAAATTGGTAGAAAACACAATAAGAACAGAATTTGAAAGTGAAAGCTGTGTCTCACAATACATTTGACTTCAAGAGAATCAACAGGGACATGGATAAGAATGACCTAGTCAATACAGTATGATGAGATTTTGAAAAGTATACACATGCTCCCACATGACATGGGAAAAAGTTGCTTTGACTGGAAAGAAATATCTCCTTGTGAATTAAAAGACAGAACATGAAACGTGGAAATAAATGCTTAGCTGACATGACAAGCCACAAGCAGAGTCCCACAGAGGTGTAAATTAGGACCTGTGAAGTTCAACATACACGTAAATGGCTTGGAAAAAAAGGGGTTAAAAAAATGACAAAATCATAGTAAGATCTGCCTGTGACACTAAAATTGCATGGAATGTTATGACACAGAATAACTGGATGGTTGTCTAACAAGTCAGTTGAAATTTACATTAGTGGTATTTAACATTTATAAACTATCATTTCACTACATCCCAAAAATTTGTTTATTCATGAAAAAGATCTTGGTATATTTATGATGGTTCTCTGAACTGTCAGCCCAAAAGCAGATTGATGACACAGATAGAAAACCAGGACTTTTTACGGAAGACACTGATGACAGATAGGAATATACCATTATGTCATGGTATGAATCCTTTGTGCACCCAAACCTTGAATATTGAATTTAGTTTTGGTAACCAGATCCCAAAAAGGTGCAGAGAAAGGTCTCAAGTAATATTAGAGGCAGAGAACTGCTCTTGTACAAGGACATCTTCAGACGGAAGAGGAGATGATTGAGGCAGGATGTGATATACAAAATCAACAGTCGTGTGTGGAAGAGGAAGTTAATTAGATTGTGTCATGTAGATATGAAGTAACTAGCAGCAAGTAAACTTACTTTTAATGTTAGTAACATAAACATGCCTTTCTGCATTTCTTGTCAGCTGCTACATGAGGGAACAGCCTTCCTGTGCCATCTGGCACACATAAAACAGCACCTCATGTGACAGTTCACACCACTAAACTGCAGCATCTCTGGGAGACACAACAGGATGTATCCTGACAGCCTATGGCCCAGCTATGCACCTAGGAGACCATTCTTCAAACAGACTACCTCCTCTGAGTGGTTAGTCAACAGTAACATCTACATTGTCTTTGTATCCAAGGGCGCATGTCTTAGGCACAGGAACATGCAGTGCAGCCTTGGTAACACCACTGCTGTGGCCTCTGAGCACAGAATACTGTCCTCCTTCTGTGCGCAGTCTGCAGGACACTGTGGTGTGACAATGGTTTCATAGCTGTCTGGATTTCCATAGCCTTGATCTTTATTGCACACAGTCTGCACATGACTTTTCTGCCACTTAACTCACCAGCACACCAGCATTCACTGTAAAAGGGGCTATTTCTCAAACAAATCCTAGCTTCTACTTAGCACTTCTTGTATCACCTTGCTGCCTACTTATCTACTGCTTTCCATAGAGAGCCAATGACACTTAGGATTTGATTCAAGGCCACCTTCATGCAGTGGCTTAAGGCCAGGCTAGTAGTAGCATTAATCGCCTGGTTGCCAGCAGCAACACAGCTCAGATCTCTGTTATTAAGGAAAAGTACCAAGCAGTGAGAGTATAGACCTGTGGTGAGCAACACAAGGTACTCTCCATGGAAATATGAGTTCTGCTCTGGAGTCTAGGATTGTTTCACTCACAACAATCTGTGTTCAGCTAACTGGATAAGCAAGTTCACCATAAGCCTGCTGGTGGCTGACATCTTGCAGACCATGTTTTTTCCTGTGGTCTGTATGAGTTTGTCAGGAGCTTCACTTAGAACGGATTCCCCCACTATGAGATATACTCCTACATTTGCAGCACTGTTGCTTTGTTCTTGTAAACAAATGAAAGGCCTTTTGTTATCCTATTTTGTATGGCTCTTGTTCATTATAGAATATTCACTCATGATGAGACTAGTTAAAAAAGCTAAGTTTATAATAGCAATGCTTTGTGATGATAACTTCTTCCAGTGACAGGTCAACATGACCTTCTTCTGAGAATGTCTGCATCCACTGCAATTCCTGAGGGCCACAGTGTGTGGTGATGATAGCACACATCCCCTCCTTCCTTGAATCGTATGAAGTTACCAAAGCAGGCATTGCTCCTTCAACAAGCCATGACAGGTCGAGGTTGCACGTACCTTTCGTTCTCTAGCCACAAGATCCTAGTGAGTTCTTACCACCACTAGTGGCTTGTGGCACTTAGATTATTAGGTGAGGTATTGCAGAAAGAGGTGTAAACAGTGGGATAAGACCTTCCAGAATACCTGTTTGCCACTTCCAATGGTCTCATCTCCAAGGACGGGAGACAAGCGATAATGCCGCGTATGCAAACATACAGCTGAGGAAGAACAAACCTTATGCCGCAAAGAACATTGCAACGAAGATGTGCTACTGAAAAGTGCTTACCGTGCCCAGGGTATCCTTAAACGCTCTTTTTCTTCAGGACAGGCTTTTTTGCATCCACACTAAACACAAACACCTTAATGCCTCCCACACACGAGACATCAGCCCCTACCTTATATATACATACAGGTTTCCTCCCCTGGCAAGACATAGCATCTGCTTCCCATCAAAATCAAACATTACTGTTCACCAATCCCTGGCAACCTTTAAGATTAATCACATGCTACTCCTTGGAGTTTTCTCAGGGCTGGGAGTTACATTTAGGAAGTCCAAGGCTCAGGCATATCTAGTGAAAGCTCCCTATCAAAAATAAAGTAAACTTTCATGATAACGAAGGCAGTTCCTTTCTGCTGCCAAATCTCTCTGCCCGCCTGTAGGCAAAAGAACAGAAGTTTCCCTATGTCTCCTATTCTGTTTGAACCCTGTTCTGGTCCAAATTTACAACAGGCTGCCTAAATGATCCAGAATGGCAAGGAATTCTCTGTGAGGTTGCAGAAGATTCTCCCACCAGTCATGCCAGCCTTTAAAGTCTCTGTGAATCATGAGACGATCAAAGTGCTGCCCATTGAAAACTCCTTTTGCTGGAGTGCCTGAAGTGCAGTTGCTCCTGTTGGGACCTATTGTGGCCATTACAGTGGCCAGACCAGAGTTCACCATTCTTTGTGGCCACATGACAAGGTGGGGAGAACTTCTGTTCTAGTGGAACCACACCTTGAGTTGACACCTGCACAGTTATCCTTCAGGAAGGATTTCCAGAGCTTCCTTCTTATTCTACGCACACACCATGCATGGGCTGGAGCAATGCCTAGGAATGACAAGGTTTGGGGAAGGAATGACTTGTAATGTTGTGGAACATGCTGTGGACGTCAGCAAGAGGTAATGCTCTGCAACAGAGTCTACACTACAAGGAAAAGTGGATGAAAGGCAGTTTGTCAAAGGCTGACCGAGACAGACTAACCTGTCATCGTCCTCAAATAAGATGCCCAACAGTCCAGGAAAAGGAACTGTGACATTTCTGATCTAGCTGGACTCAAACAGCTAGACCCTGGAACAAAGCCAGCATGGAGAAGCCATCCATGCCATGGAGAGCCTGGAGCCCAGGTGTTGCTGCTCCAGAGCCAGCACAGGCTCTGCTTCCTGGGAGGGAGGATGCTCCTCTGTTTGCACGGGCAGGGAGGCTGAACAAAGGCAGTAATAGATGCAGTCACTGCTTGTGGACATGGGAGGCAAAACTTTCCGTGCACCCATGCCATGGCTGGTGAGCCACAACCTCAGATGCTCACTGGGCTCAGATGCCAACGTGTGGCCACAGCACAGCCAGGTCTGGTCATAGCTGAGCAAATCCCACTTGCAGGCTCCTATGGGAAGTGGAAACACACCAGCGAGGCTTTCAGCAAAGCTACCTGAGCCAGGCTAGTTGGGGCCCCCTTCTTGTCTGGGCAAGGCAGCTCATGCCATGCCCAATGATATTGGCTCCAGGCTGCTGTTGGGTTCCAATCCAGCAAGTCATCAATGTGAAGTGCGTGAGGCAGAGAGCACAGGGAAGCAACATCCCATAGCATTGCTTTGTAAGGATCTGTCTCATGTGAAAGCAAGTGGGTGGCTTGTCAGTGCCTTTTGGGCACCGGCCAAAGCCCAGAAATGAGGAGCAGCTCTGGAGGAGGTACAGTATATTGGCACATCATGGAGAGAAGAGGAGCTGAATGACTGGGACTGATGGCAGGCCTGAGATATGTTCAACTGCCTTTGGGGGTGTCAAGGGGACAGCAAAGTGTCATATCAGACAGAGGCAGGAGCAAGTATGGTGGCATAAATGTGTGACAGCTGGGCAGACATGGTCACCCTGCAGCACACGGCCCTGGGTCTGGAGCTGAGCAGGGGTTTGGTGAGTAGCTCCTGTATGGGTTAAGTTGAAGCTCAAGGATGTCTTGTTCCTTCACTAGGTTTGGCTGAGATTGTACATAGTGTTTCTGAGCAGGTGTCATCAGGGTTTCATACAATGCCACTGCTGTTACCCCAGCAGTTTCCAATCATCATCTGATGCATTCAACATTATCTTGCCTCTTTGTGAAGCCTACAACATTCCTGTGACTTCCACTGATGCTCAGAACTCTCCCTCTTAGGCATTTGGGCTGAAGAGCTCTCATCCTACCTCAGAATTAATATAGGAGGATAGTATTTACCCCAGTGTCACATAGCTCGCATGGATCAAATATCAAGTTATCATTTCAGCTCTCGTTTTAGCCTTCAGTACACACACATCCCAGGAAAAACAGAATTTGCTTCTAGGAAGCTCTTTGTGCCTTATTTATGCCAGCATACTCTTCAGACACAGTGATGGTCAAAATCCCAATTCCTGGGAAACAGGGAAAGTTATCTATTTTTTTATTCCAGATATTGCAGTCAGAATAATACCTTAATAAGATTTAATTAATACCTTAGTATAAATCACAAAATTTTTACATGTCCTCATTTCAAGCTGGAGGTAATGTGCCCATGCCTGAATTTGTTGACATAAACTGGTTCCAGTTTCTTGCAAATACAATATGTGTTGACTTCTGAATCTGTAATGGTTGTATTTATGAACAATTACATTTTTCATCTCTTCTGTAATCTTATTCTTTATGTTTTCTTTTTGTCATTTAGAGCAGGAAGCTCAGTTGTAGCTCTCCAATAACAATACCTGCTCTCCTTTTTTCTTCTTTCTTTTTTATTTAAGACAAGTCTGTAGGCCTCAGAGTTGCAGAAATAACTTTGTGAATTGGGTATAATGAAGTGCAGTGACAATTCCATGTTATGATTTCTGGGGCAAGAATTTTGCAAAATTACTTCACCTATGGATCCGATCAGACCTCCACTTCCAGGGCTGGCTGAAGACATTCCCATGTGTGCTGGTCAATCATTGGACCTGTAGTGGCAGAGGTTTTTTTAGTGTCAACAACCACTGGGTCTTCTGAGAGCTTTAAAACAATAAAGCTGCTAGAGATAACCCTATCTCTTCATCTCAGTCAAATCTCCATGTACTTTACCATGCTGAAACTATAGAACTGTGACTTTCTCTCTCTCTCTCTCTCTTTCTATCTTTTTTTTTTTTTTTTTTTAAGCAGGTCAGAAAATAGAGAACTTTGGCAATGGAATATATTGGGTTTTGCACCAGAGTGATGTACAACCTGTCCCTCTGGTATACAACTACCCAACCCGAGGAAAAGGACAAATTCATAGAATAAAAATTAGTCTTAGATGTAAAATACAAAGATACTATCGCTGGCTCAGAAAGTCTCTAAGAAACAAATCAGAGCGGCTGCGGGAGTATTCTCAGCAAGATCACTGCACACTTGCTATGTTCACATATTCTAACTGTGAATCTTCTCTTGGCAAGAGTCAGAGACAAGATCCTGGGCTAGGGAGAACTTGATACAGATATTCTTATGTTCATTCCCATAATATGAACAACCACTAGAACTCAAATGTGATAAGGGGAGTTTCACAAGGTCAGAGACAGGCATTCTTGAGACATTTCCACTTGCTTCCACAATTGAAACTGCACTAAAATGTGGCCTCTCACTCTCAGACTCTTTTCAAAGAACACAGGGGAGAAGCAGTTGTAAGGTGTGACAGAAAGCGAGGCAGCTGCTTGATCTGGTGCTAGGTGCAACCGACTCTAGGTGGCCCTGCTTGCGCAGGAGAATTGGACCAGTTGACCTTCAGAGGTCCCTTTCAAACTCAGACACTCTGTCATTCTGCAATTCTGTGATCTTCTTCTCAAGATGGATCTATTTTCAGCATGCCTGAATCCCCTCTCCTCCATGGGGAATATCAGCACTCCAGTGCCTTGCCCAAGCTGTATTGCTGTACAGGACAGTTTGTACCCAGTCTTTCAGTCTGCCTCTTCTCTTTCAGCTGTGCTGTGTTTTGCTTCCAGTGTTGGTTTTGAGTCCTGCCCTGCAGAGATGGATGGAAACAAGCATGGCAGAAAAATAATGGTTGGCAGCAACCACTTCATTATTCTTTTTGCTTCAAAGTTTGTTTCATTCATTAGATACTTTCTATAACAGAGGACTGATGTACTGTTTGGGCACTGTTTACCCAGGTATATTTTATAAATATGGTAAGTCAGTACTTCCCCAGTACTATCTCACTGTACTCAATTGAATTACACAAGCGTGGAAACAGGAATGAATAGAGTCAGTTACATTTCAGTGTAGTAACAGCATAGACTTCTCTTAAACATTTAACAGAATTTAACTCCTCCACTTAACAGAACTGAAAGATGAAAGGAAGCATTGCTCAAATGAAAGCATCAGTTTTAAGTGGTTAGACTTTTTTTTTCTTTTTTTCAGTAGGTTTAGAAAAACCTAAATGCTTTCTGTTTCAGTAGGAGCTCTCTCAAATGAACCTGACTAGACCATTCAACACCACTTAATTGCTTAAAGCTGGCAACGACAGAGATTTGTAAACACAGAAACTTTACTTGAACTTAAAGAAGTAGTTCCTCAAGATGAGGTGAGTTGAAATGGAAAACTGGGTCTGCATATGGTAGGAGATCCCACTTCTCCTCTCCAACTCCTCCCCTTCCAGGATTGAACAAAAAAGGGAAGGGGAAAGAACAGGGAGAACAAAATCTCCTGTAAGCTGTTCCAGTGGCTCAACAGACTGCCACAACTGTCTTAACAGTACCTAAGTTTATCCAATAGGGATGTAAACAGATAGTGACAGATAGTGACTGTGGTAGCTCTACGCTGAATAATCTGACTGAATCTTCCCAGGAAGAGCAGAGAAAGCCACAATCACTTTTTCAAGCATAAATGACAGAAAGCTGTAGTCCTTCACATAAGAGGCCTTAGGGATTCCTGGACTTTTGCAAAAGACAGGAAAAAGAAAGGATCCTGCACTGTCATAGCATGTAATACCAGGGAACCATGAAACAAAAGACTAGAGTAACATCCTGTGAAGAAAAGACACATGGTAACAAGTGGCAGAGAATTTCTTGGGATTGAAATTGCAAGCCAAAGCAGAAAAATGTGGTATAGGGTTCATCTAACCAAAACAGTGACACTGTGACTTCCTGAGGGGGGAACAAGAGGTTGCAAGGCAGGAAACACCATAACGATAGTAAATTTAACTATTCCTATGTAGACTGGATAAATGATATATGAAGGTATGATACAAGGAGTCAATGCTGATGGCAGCATATAGCATTGATAGCTGAAAGGGTTCATTTGCCATCCAGCAGGACACTCCCTAGTGAGATGTGTTACTTTGCTGGAAATGTTTCTACTTCCTCCCTGGCTTTCAAGGGCACACCTCAAGAATTTCCCTTTGCTTGGGAAGAAGCAGTTCCAGGTAACTTGAACCTCAGAACACCAATAATGGTAACCCATCTTATGTATATTATTTATTTCAATTTGCATGACTCCATCTGCCTAAACTGCTCAAGCATGAGACCTGTCTCTCAGACTTTCCAAAGCCTCCAGGCCTTCCATGCAAAACACAAATAGAATGAAGCTGTTGCTCCCCATCTTCCTTACTGACAAGACCTAGCCTCTTGTTCCTTATTTTCTGACCCTGAAATGATGGCTGGATGTGGTGCCTAGATGCTAGGAGAGACACGTTTTTCTTATTTTCTATCCTTGTAGTTCATGCTGAGGAACAAAAATGGCATTGACTGGCTTAGGTTATGCAAGATGGTCACAGACAACATGCTAGGCTGCTGCAAGAAGTGAAAAATATTTAAATGCTCATGTATTTAGATCAAACTGTGGGCCAAAGGGCTCTGAAAAACTACACTCATTCTTTGTAGTTGATAGTTGAGTGATGTCTGGAGCAATGTTGGTGAACACTCAGCAGAGAATGTGCAAGCAGAGAAAAAGCTCTAACTGGTTCTTGCCACCTCTGGTGGACTGGACAAGCACCATTCAAATGTCAGTAAGACAGCAGTCAAGGCAACCACCACCAAGTATTGTTCCATGGAGAGTGCCCCTGTCTAATGTCAGAGGAATAAACAAATTAAATAGTAGAGTAGTCCAACTGCAGTGATATGACTACTTTTCCTCCATCAGGACACAGCTAAGATGAACAGCATTGGATGCACTGGAAAATTCATCAGATACTCATGAGTATAGCAGGATCCACAGTGTCCTTGAGGACACTTATGTCTGACATCTCTGCTCTTGTCCTGGCACTTCAGTTCTCCAAACTGAGCAGTCACGAAAGGCCACTGAAGGCTACTCCATTCAGCTATATGTCAAGAAAATCAACCATAATCTTTATATATATATTTTGAATGATTCTGTCATAGGCAAAATCTGTTATTTCACTATTTACTTACCTATCATTTATAAATAAATACATAACAACACATATTCCAGTACACCTCACTGTGAGATTCTTCTGAAATGTTCCTTCACTGTGAAAACCAGTTCTATTAGATTTCATAATTTTATTTATATCTACTGTTTCCTAAATTTTGCATGTCATAAATCCTGAGAATAACTTTTCCTCTTTTCCTATGATGGCTTCTTTTTTTAGCTGATTATGATGAGGGACTTCACTGAAAATATTTTGATTATCCAGCCTCACAATTTCAAATAGATTTTCTTCTCTATGTGCTTCTGTATTCCTTCAGAAAATCCACTTTTATGAGGCATAGTTTTCCTATGTAAGGAAAGTGTTCTTGTCTTTTATATCTATCCTTATTTCCATAAAATGAGCTTTTACAGATTTAACCAGCTTGTCAGGTATGAAAACTCACTTTCCTAGAATCATTCATAGGATTACAGAAATTGCAGAATGGCTGAGGTTGGAAGAGACCTATGGAGGTCATCTGGGCCAACCCCCCTGCTCAAGCAGAGCCACCTAGAAGTTGGCCAGGACCGTGTCCAGATGACTTTTTAATATCTCTAAGGATGGAGGCTCCACAGCCTCCCTAGGCAACCTATTCCAGTGCTTGGTCATCCTTACAGTGAAAAAGTATTTCCTAATGTTCTGATGCAGCCTCCTGTGTTTCAGTTTGTACCTATTGCTTTTTGTCCCTGTCCCTAGGCAGCACCGGAAAGAGACAGGCTCCATCTTCTTTACAGTCTGCCTCCGGGTATTTGATGAGATACTTTGATGAGATCCCCCTGAACCTTCTCTTCTCCAGGCTCCCTCATTTCCAGCTCTCTCAGTCTTTCCTCATAGGTGAGATACTCCAGCCCCTTAATCATCTTCACAGTCCTTTGTTAGACTCTCTCCAGTATGCCCATGTCTCTCTTGTACTATGGAGCCCAGAACTCAACAAGTACTCCAGGTGCAGCCTCACCAGTGCTGGGCAGAGGGAAAGGATCACCTCCCTCGACCTGCTGGGAATACTCCTCCTAATGCAGCCCAGGACATCATTAGCCTTCTTTGCAGCAAGGTCACATTGCTGGCTCATGTTCAGCTTGGTGTCCACCAGGACCTACAGGTCCCTTTCTGCAAAGCTGCTTTGCATCTAGGTCACCCCTGGAAAATATTGGTACCTGGGGTTATTTGTCCTACCCAGGTGCAGGCTCCTTCTTGAACCGCATGAAGTTCCTGTCAGCCCATTTCTCCAGCCTGTCAAGGTCCCTCTGGATGACAGCTTGACCCTCTGGTGTATCAGCCACTTTTCCCACTTTTGTGTCATCAGTGAACTTGCTGATGGTGCACTCTGTGCCATCATCTAGATCATTAATGAAGGTGTTAAACAGGACTGGACCCCTAGGGTACACTGCTAGTTATTGGTCTCCAACTAGACTTTGTGCCACTCATCACCATCCTCTGAGTCTGGCCTTTCAACCAGTTTTCAGTCCACCTCACTATCTATTCATCCAGCCCACACTTCAACAACTTCTCTACAAGGATCTTAGGAGAGACAGTGTCAAAGGCCTTCCTGAAGTCAAGATCAACAGTATCGACTGCTCTGCTCTCATCTACCAAGCCAGTCATTTCATCATAGAAGGTGAAAAGGTTGATCAAGTATGACTTCCCCTTGGTGAAGCCACGCTGACTACTTCTGATGATTTTCTTATCCTTCAGGTGTCTGGAAATGGTTTCCAGGATTAGTTGCTCCAACATATTCCTAGTGAGCAAGGTGAGTTTGGCTGTCCTGTAGTTCCCTGGGCCATCCTTTTTGCCCTTCTTGAAGATGGGTGACATTTGCTTTCCTCCAGTTTTCAGGCACTTCTGCTGATCGCCATGATTGATCAAAGTTTATCAAGAGTGACCTCACAACGGCACCAGCCATCTCCCTCAGAACTTGTGGGTGTATCCCTTCAGAGCCCATGGACTTTTGTGTGTCCAGTTTGCTTAAGTATTCCCTGACCTGATCCTCTTCCACCAAAGGTATGTCTGCCTTGTTCCAGACTTTCTCCCTGCTCTCTGGGACCTAGGGTTCCTGAAGATCTTGCTAGCAGTATTCAGTACCTCAGCCTTTTCCATGTTGTGTGTCACCAGGGTCCCTGACCCATTCAGCAATGGGTCCACATTTTCCCTAGTCTTTCTTTTGTCACTTATGTACTTACAGAAGCCCTTCTTGCTATCTTTGACATCTTTTGACCAGATTCAATCCCATTTGGGCTTTGACTTTCCTAACCTCATCTCTGCAGGCTTGGACAATGTCTCTCCGGTTCTTCCCAGGTTACCTGTCCCTACTTCCGCCCTCTGTATGCTGCCTTTTTGTGCCTTGAGTTTTGCCACGAGTTCATTATTCATCCACACAATCCTCCTGGCATTTTTTTCACCTGAATTACTACTCCATCCTGACCATGTGCCTCAATAAAGGCAAATGGTAAAATTATCTGTCATTATGTATGGAGTTTCACGTATTTGAGTCATATATGTTAGAGCTTTGTTAGCTAAGGATGAAATACATCTGACCTTGAAAAAGCATGTCTAGGTATCTCAAGAATGCCCTTGATAAAAAATTATTCTCAGTGGGAAAAAGTAAACTGAGAACAACAGTGAAAGGATTTTGTCATACTTACACTGTACAAAAAATTGTTGATCAGTTGAAGTAATGTACATAGGAAAAGCTACTTTAACTATTAAATATAGTGATGGACACTGTTCAGATCTATGGAGGTGCAGTATTAACACTGCTTGTCATTGGATCTTGAGAGAGTGAAGGTAGAACTAGAAAATTATAGGAGAAAATATCAAAGCTAACAAGAACTAAATAATGATTTCCATACAAGGAGAGATAAGATAGATTAGTACTGTTTACCTTGTTATGAGGAGAGAGATTATTGACTTTTTCTATTATGGAAAGAACTAGGGATTGACAGGGAAACAAACACCACTAAAGTAAAGGAAGTATTTTTCAATAAATTAATTTAAACTATAAATCTCCTTGCCAGAGAGCTCTTTGGATGTCAAAAAGTAAAATTGGTCCTAAAGTGATTAAATCAAAGGTACAAAAATCTAGCAAAGTCTCTTGAACACAGTCGTGTGTCCTCCTTTGAATCTCTAAACTCAAGATTTCCAGAATGTTGGAAGATACACAAATTAATATTACTTTATATTTTTATCCAGAGATGGAATACAACTTAATGAACACTTAGTATGGTTCAAGGTGGTTATTGTCCCTGATACATTGTACTATATTATGTTACAACTGAAAGAAGTGAAGCAGAGTAATATTTAAAAGCCTGATTAAGATGAGCAGTGCAGACAACAGTAAAATCCACATCTCATATCCAAGGTCTGTAACTAGAGAGCTCTGTAAAAGGACATCTGTCATCAGACATAAGGTGACCTCAGAAAAGCTTAAGATATGCACCCCAGTGTCACCATGCTTGCCCAGTAAATGATGTTCGCTGCTCCCTTAGTTCAGATTCATGGAGCATCTATGGTCTACAATTATTAGTAGTTGCGCTCATCCCTCTAGTCAGTATTAGTTGAAATTCCCTCCTTAGGAATCTTCTCATATTATTTATAGGAGATTTATCCACATAGCTAGCGAGAGACCAAAAATTTCTAGTTATATCTAGTAACATCCCTTCTCAGTTCTCAGTTTGCCAGACAACGCTTTGCCAAAAAAAAGGTTTACCAAAAATGCTTTGCCCAAAGACAGAGGAGGCATCTGCAGCATGTGCTGAACAGACTCTGTAAGAGAGTCCTTGAATCTGGGCTATCCTGTCTCCAGAGAAAACTTCATGGTAAGTGCATGTCTGTGGCTGGCAGAAAGAGACAACATTCCTGCAGTCCACGTGTCCTGCTTCCTTCCTGCTATAC
>NW_009599026.1:17184-19248 GCF_000690535.1 Cariama cristata
GTGTCTGCAAGGATTTAATATCTGTAAGATAAAGCATGTTGGCATTTTCATTTTGGGACCTGCCTGTGGAACTCTGTGCAGCAGTAATGAGGAATCTGCCATTTCTGCTTCACAGCACTGATTGTCTTCCAGCCTGCAAGTCATCTTCTCATATCATAAGAGGTATGACCCTAATTTACTTACACTGAAGGGACATATAAAAAAGTGGCAGATCTCTTCAGAACAGATTTCTTCGTGGTGACAAATTTCCATAAAATTTTATAGGCATTTGCTGTATGCCCATATATTCCTGACCACTGCTCGGTTATGGTAAATAAGCATGCTGATGGTTGGGTAGGCTGCTCATGGCAAACAAGCTTTCCAAAGTGTCTGTGCTTAAGCCACTAGCCACTGATGTCATGCCAGGAAATGCTTCTTGGGGATTCCTCATGTTTAATTATGGATCAGTGAAGTAAATGATCTGTTCTGGCACAAAGTCCAGGTAGACAGAGCCAGCCAACAGCACAGAGTACTGCAAAATCTTGAAGGTTTGTCACAAATTATATGTATTACTGCATATGATACTGGGTAAAAATTTATATGAAAATGCTTTTCAGGTGATACTACAGGGTTATAATCTGCATGTGGACCTCATACTAGGAAGCTTGGAAAAATGCAAAAATCAAAATAAAAAATCAAAATAAAAAAAAAATCTACTGAAGGGAGAAATGTCCTGTTTTAGTTGAACCAAGACACAGGATTTCTAAATAAGTTGCCTGTTTGTCTAACTTCCTAGGAATTTGGTTGCTTTCTATTACTGGATATGCAGTATTTCCTTGGAAATCCAGTACTGCATTTAGATAACCAGCTTTGATTTGTAAAGTCTAGAACTAAGGTTTCTAACTTTGCATATAATTGTTTCCACAAACAGTTGGCATACAAAGAAATAATTGGTGAAGCAATAATTTAAGTTGTAGTATTAGCTGTCCTTGTATGTCATTTGCTCACATGCTGCTTCCCAGAATTGTCACTTGCAACAGATTTCTGTCATTGTCAAGAAAATACCAATGCAGTTAATTTAAGATGAGAGCCACACCAAAATTTAAGCATGAGATCAAATAGGAAGTTAACTATAATTTACATACTTAAGTGCTTGGACAATGCAACATGAGGAAAAAGGAGAAAAAAAGAAGTCTCATTTTGTTCAGACAGAACAGATCTCTGAAATTTCCAGTATGACTTCCTTAGATCATTGAAATTGTTCTATTGTCCAAGCTCAGGATAATTTCTTATTTAGACCTGGGTATATCTCTCTGTTTAAAGCCTGAAACAAATTTGTTTGTGTCCCTAAGACTTCTAAAGGACACAATGTGATAAGCAAAGGGAGGTCAGCTAGCACTGCCTAGTACAGCTGATAGCACAGCTAACATTCACAGATCGTTTCATAGAATCATAGAATGGTTTGGTTGGAAGGGACCTTAAAGACCATCTCGTTCCAACCCCCTTGCCATGGGCAGGGACACCTTCCACTAGATGAGGTTGCCCAAAGCCCCGTCCAACCTGGTCTTGAACATTTCCAGGGAGGGGGCATCACAGCCCCTCTGGGCAACCTGTGCCAGTGCCTTACCACCCTCACAGTGAAGAATTTCTTCCTTCTATCTGCTCTAAAGCTATTCTCTTTCAGTTTAAAGCCATTGTCCCTTGTCTTATCACTATAAACCTTTGTAAAAAGTCCCTCCCCAGCTTTCTTGTAGGACCCTTTTAGGCACTGGAAGGATGCTATAAGGTCTCCCTGGAGCCTTCTCTTCTCCAGATTGGAGATTGCAGTTGCTGGAAGGGTGTAGTTGTTTAGAATCTGCACTTGGTATTTCTGGCCCTAAAACCCCGCTCTGAGTGACACAGAGAGAGAAGGTGCACACCTTATTTCAAAGACTGATGTTATGCTGCTGTGCTGCTTAAACAGTTTGTGATGAGGAGCAAACAACTCTAGTGAATGATTCAGAGCACCAGCAAAATGCATCATGCACTAGTTAGTCCTCAGAACACCTTCTGGACTCACTGAGTGCACCCTCAGTCAGTTTGCAG
>NW_009599027.1:0-1797 GCF_000690535.1 Cariama cristata
GTGTGAAGAGTCCGTGAATTCCGCGTCACGTGTCATGTTGGAGCCAGCGATGGGGGCTGCCTGGAGCTGAGCGGAAGGGGCCACTCCATGTCAGACTGGCAGCGGGGACTGTGCCGTCTTTGAGCCAGCACCGGGGATCACACCGTCTTGGAGTTGTGCGGCGGGGACTGCCTAGAACCAGACCCAGTGGGGGTAGCAGCTCCATGACAGAGATGGGATGGAAGGTGGGGCACGCTATGTCAGAGCCGGTGGTGGGGGCTGCCTGGAGTCGGGCGGCAGGGCCGGCAACGGGTTGGAGCCAGGCAGCAGTGACCGCGCCGTCTTGGATCTGGTGGTGGGATGTGCACAGAACGGGAGCCAGGCGTTGACGACCATGCTCTGTTGTAGCTGGCGGCGAGGGCTTCCCAGAGCTGGGTGGAGAAGGTGTCTCCGTGTCGAAGTTGGTTACGGGGCCTGGCCCACTTGAGACTGGGCAGAAGGGGAGGTTCCATGTTGGAGCCGGTGATGGTGACCGTGCCTTTGTGGAGCCGGGCAGCGGAGACCATGCCGTCGGGAGCCAGGCAGGGGAAACAGCTCCATACCGGAGATGGGATGAGGGTGGGCCACACCATGTCGGAGATGGCAGTGGGGTCTACCCAGAGCCAGCTGGACGTGGCGGCTCTGTGTTGGAGCCAGCAGCAGGGGCTGAACGGAACCGGACCCGGTGGGCTGAGTGACTCTCTTCCGGAGATGGTGTGGAATGGGGACTGTGCCATGTCGGAGCTGGGCAATGGGGGCTGCCCAGAACTGGAGCCAGGTGGGGGTTCCATGCTGCCTCAGAACTCAGTGGCGGAGACTGTGCCGTCTCAGACCTGGGATGCGGGGACACCTAGAACAGGTCCCAGCAGGGGGAGTGGCTGCATGCCAGAGATGAGATGGGGGAGGGGGAGGGGGGCGCTTCATGTCAGGTCCACGGTGGGGTCTGCCTGGAGTCAGGCAGTCAGGGTGGCGACATGTTGGAATCGAGCGGCAGGGACTGTGCCATCTTGGATCTGGTGGTGGGGTCTGCCCAGAACCAAAGCTCAGTGTCGATGACCACGCTGTGTCGGAGCCAGTAGTGGGGTCTGCCTGGAGTTGGAGCCAGGCGGAGGGAGCAGCTCCGTGTCAGAGCCAGGCGGTGGGGGCTGCCTGGAGCTTGGTGGAGAAGGTGGCTCTGGGTTGGAGCCGGTGTTGGGGGTTGACCTGAACCAGACCTGGCAGAGGGGGAGGCTTCATGTCAGAGCCAGTGGCGGGGACTGTGCCGTCATGCAGCCAGGTGGCGGGTATTGCACCGCCTCAGAGCCGGGCTTTGGGGGCTGCCTAGAACTGGACTTGGCGAGGAGAGAAGCTCCATGCTGGAGATGGCATGAGGGTGGGCTGCGCCATTTCAGGGACAGTGGCAGGGGCTGCCTGGAGTTGGGCGGCGGGGCCAGCAATGGGTTGGAGCTGAACAGCAGCGACCACACCATCTTGAAGCTGGGCGGCGGGGACAATGCTGTGTCAGGGCTTCTGGTGGGGGCTGCCCGGAGGCAGGGTGATGTTAGAGCTGTGCGGCAGAAGCTGCCCAGAACCAGAGCCCAGTGAGGGAGCAGCTCCATGCCAGAGATGGGATGGGGGGGAAGGGCACACCATGTTGGAGCCGGCAGTGGGGTCTTCCCAGAACCAGTGCAGGGCGGCAGTGACCGCACAATGTCAGAGCCTGTGGTGGGGGCTGCCCAGAGACGGGCGGAGGTGGTGGCTATGTGTCGGACATGTGTAGGATCATTTTATGTTAGCAAT
>NW_009599028.1:0-1811 GCF_000690535.1 Cariama cristata
TTTCCAACCTAAATGATTCTGTGATCCTAAGTCAAAATACTTTGGCTTTGTTTGTATTCCAGTACTGCTTAGGTAGCTCCCAGACGCGACTTGCAACCCCGTAGTGCCAGGTCGCGTCCCGAGCGTGCAAAGCAGAGACCACCTCTGCCCCGCGAGAGTTGCGGTTGAAATAACGAGGCGGTTCTTACCTCAGAGAAATGACATGAATGTCTCTGCTCTGTCAGATGAACAGCAGTGTGATGAGGAAGGTCCCGAAAGCCTTGAGCTTCCTAGCTCATTGGCAGGAAAGTGGGAAGAGGTTTTCTCAAGCCCCGAGGAAGAGATAAAGCCAAGCGGCAAGAGCCGGAGCGGATCGACCCCGCAGCAGAGAACCGCGACGGGCAACGGGCTGAGGCGTTCCGCTCGCCGCGGGAGAGACTTGGCCAAGAAGGACGCTTCTGAGGACGCGGCTGCGGTCGAGGGGCCGTACATCTGCTGCGAGTGCGGGGAGAGCTTCCTGGACAAGCAGCTCTTTGCCGCCCATCAGAAAGCGCACGCCAGCGAGGAAGCCTGCACTTCCCTGGAGCACGGAGAAAGCTTCAGGCAGAAATCCAAAACGACCTCTGCGAAAGCCCAAGGGCCCTCCCGCTCCAAACCGTCCAAGCGCCCCGACGGGGAGAAGAGCTCTGGTTTCAAGTATGGCTTTGTCAGGCACCAGGTGAACAACATGGTGGAGAGGCCGTACACCTGCTCCCAGTGCAAGGAGAGCTTCAGCCTGGAAGTCAGCCTGATCTTGCACCAGAAGCTCCACACGGGGAAGGGCGACGGGCCGCTGACGTGCACCTACTGCGGGAAGGACTTCCGAGACCTCTCCAAAGCCATCCGCCATCAGCGCATCCACACCGGGGAGAGGCCGTACCAGTGCACCGAGTGCGGGAAGAGCTTCATCCGGCGGGACCACCTGCTCAAGCACTGGCGGGTCCACACCGGGGAGACCCCCTACCAGTGTCCCGTCTGCGGGAAGCACTTCCGCTACAAAGAGTCTCTGAATTGTCACCAGAAAATCCACTCCCGCAACCCCCGGCCCATGGAGGATTCGCAGCACAACCTGGAGTCGGCAACTCAAACCGGCCATTTCTGCGTGAAAAAAGAAACTAAGCAGTAGCGCTGCGGTGGGAGGCCGGGGCAGAAGCGCTCGCGGTGACGATAACGGTCTAGCCGGTGGACGTGCAGCATGATGGGAGGTGAACTTGTATCGCAGCTAATCCATGTGGTCATGCTACAAAGCCCGCTTTGTTGAAGCATCAAAGGAATTCCTCTTAAAAACTCTGATCGGACGGCCTAGGCACCTCTTCGACCCCGCGGGGTTACGTGGGACTTCCATAGCGGCGTAGGCCTTGTACTAGTTGTCCCCTACGCAGGTTTGGATTTTGCCTGTAGAGAATAATCCCGAGCGATTCTCCGGGGGCCGTATTTAGCAGGTGTTTCCCCACCTATCTTTGTGCATATTCAGGAGTGACAAGCTTTTGCTTTCTTTTTTCCACTCGTTTCACCGCAAGGCTGGAAGCGCGAGGGAGGGAGGGAGGGAGGGAAGGAAGGTGCCATTCCCAGGCGACCGGCCGCCCGCTCCCGTTGCGTTGCCGCACCTCGAACGGCAGCCCCGTGCTTGCGAGGCCAGGGCTGGGATGAAGGGAAGAGAGGCGATGCGGAGACGTGGTTAGGGGCACGACGCAGGATTTGTCGAAGGCAGAAAAACGGAGAGGAGAGAGCAGCGAGGAGCAAGGTGAAGAGAAGTAGTAGGTGCAGGAGGAAAGGACGGGCAGGAGAAGGAG
>NW_009599028.1:1837-2125 GCF_000690535.1 Cariama cristata
GGGAAGGGCAGCGTGTGGAGGCGCGCGGTCGGGTGGCTCACCCGAGGAGGACACGTCTCTGTTCTTTTGAAGGATGTTGCTGGCACCAGTCGGGCTGTAGTTTCCCTCTGGCCCAAGGGAACGGAGCCGCTGGTCTGTCACACGAACTCCTGTCAATGAAGGCGATTTTATTATTATTTTTTAGCTGGGTTTGGTCTCACACTCAGGTAAGTCAGACGAGTGAAAGCAACTTCTCCTAACCCCTGTAAAGAGCTGTTTGGTTTTTAGTTAACCTAGAAGTAGGATATT
>NW_009599029.1:0-11572 GCF_000690535.1 Cariama cristata
GACATTTTCTTCTCCAGAATAAGTACTTCTAAAGCTCCATTGTACAAATCTTCAGTTACCCCAGCAGGTACTACCTTCAGTAGGTAAAGTAAGGCTTCAGGAATAATACATAATATATACAAAAAATATAACATAACATATACTATGCTTCTTATATATATAATATAACATATATTGTATATAGTATATATTTATACATGTACCATCGATAGAAATATATACAAAAGGTTTTTATATATATAAAGTTTTCCTCACTAAAGAGGAAGAACTGAACTGCAAATGCATTCTTCACTGGGATATAAAAATCAAGAGTCAAAATCTGGCCTCCAGAAGTACCAAATCAACAGGATTTTTACACGACTTTTTTAAGAGGGCATAGGAAGGACCTGTATTTTCCCTCTTTATCTGTCAGCTCACAGATCTCATTTGTGGAACATTTTCTGTGAATTCCTTGTGCTCTTTAAGAACAATGCAGTGGTACACAAAAAAAATCAATTTGGGAGCTACAGAATTAGATGCTCAGTTGTATACACCTACGACTTAAATGCACATTTTCAAGCAAAGAGCGAGAACAGCAACAGTATGAGCGCACAAGTGAGACAAGGACGCATAGCACCTGGCTAGCAACACACTGATATGTAAATATGTGTTTGAGTATAAGCTTATGATGCTGCAATGCCAGAAAATGAAATATAATCCTATAATTTGGAGAAAGCAAAAACCAGCACTGCTAGTGCTGTTGCTGTTCTCACTGTAACACGCTGCAGGTCAAAGATGAGGAGGGGAAGATATACTACTGCAAACAGATTTTATCAAATGCTTTTTAGTTGACAGAATGCTTTCTGTGATGGCATTGTGAACCCTGTTGGTATGGCTGATGCTCTGTTCTCTGGCTAGTAGATACTGGGGCTTGGCAACATACCTGTGCTTGTAGTCCTTTAATACCCTGTTAGTATAAAAGGTAGCAGCATCGTTCATCTCCTTGACATAAGGGCCTGGTTTAGGAGACTAAGACCATCAACCCATGGTAGCAGGAAACAACAGAACAAGAAAGGAAGTAAAACATTAGTCAGACACCTTCCCTGATGCATTAGGTGTATTATAAAACACTTTCTCGGGTGTAGTAGACTGAACTACATGCAGATGAGACTGCAGAGTTCTGCAAGATTTGGAACTATTCTGGGCCACGTCATCCAGAAGCACATTTACAGCCCTCCCAACCATGTCACAAATTTATTACGAAGCTGGTAGAGGTAACTGTTATTGTCAGGGCTGACTGCTTAGCCATTTTTTCAACCTTTTGCACCTGTTTTAGTGTCTGTCTTGTAATTTATTAAGACATTTCTTTGTCTTTCTTCTAAAGAGTCTCCCTGTGCGTGTACTGCCAGAGCCAGGGACGCTTTACTGTATGCACTAGTGATCTGTTCCGAGGTCGGCTGCCGCTGCCCTGTGCTGCAGCTTGATGGCAGGGTCCAGGGGGCTGGGAACGGCACAGCTGGGTGATCCTGCCATGGAGCATGGCCAGAAATTTGCACACCACGGGATGCAGCACCTATGGGTAAAGGGGCCAACTGCCCCCTGAAAAATCCTGTCCCCTCCTCTTCGGACGCCCAGGCATAGTCTGGGCTAGGCTGATGCTCCTGGGGGGATGTTGCAGTTCAAGCTATGAGAACACAGCTCCAAGAGGGGCAGTAGTTAATGTTCTCCTGGACTCTTTAGCCTCTTCAGAAATAGCCAAATACCTTACTTAATAGCTTTTTATATAAAGCTGCAAGCATTGCTTTGTTGACTTCTGCAGATAGGAAGGGTAAATTATTGGTATAATGTACTTTTAAATCTGCACTTACACAGGCCAAAACCTTTCCGTCTTTCTCTCTGCCTCTGTAATAAAAGAGCATTTCTGTACCAGCCATCTTGTGTGTTACTCACCACCGCTATCCACCCAAGGGCAGGTATGCTTTCACTGACGGCTGAGAGGTGGTTGAACATTTTACTTCCTCTATTCCTTTCTCTGAAGTTCTGGATTTCCTGAATCTTCTCTGATATTGGCTTGAGAAGCATTGCCACCTCATTCTGCAAATAAAAAAAAAAAGATGACACTGCAGTTACAATGAATGGCCCAAAACCGTACTGCCCATTGATTTAACAGTTGGAGAGAAAGGTCAGCATATTCTCTACATTAAAGTAACAATTTAATTACCCTTCTCTGGTTGCAGCAGCAAAATGCACAGGCATTAAGTATTAATAATGGGTTGCAGCAGAAGTTGTTCTCAGCACCGGCAGCATTTTTACATGCTGCCCTGGTTAAGACCCATAGAGACCCTATAGCTCAGAGTTAGCAGAATGCTTGTAGTTTCCATCTGATATCCCTGGAACTTTTTGAGAGTCTTTACACTGGCTTCAGTTTTTCAAGTTATTAACCAAGTTTTTCTTTCTGTAAGAAACACAAACTACTTATTAGGTTAGTGGCCTCTTATCATCTGGCAACAAGACTGTGAAAGTAATACACTGAAGACAATATCTATTTTAGCTTTCCCTATTGGTAAGTTTTAATGTTTTAATTTCCTTTGGCTGCAAGTAATGTTGGAGGATTTCATGGGAAACATACTGCCTGCGAGCCATGGTTTGGGGAAACGCTCCTGTGTTAATCAGAAACAAATGGTATCCAGGGGAATGACTGTTGAGCGGAAGGAATAGTGTCTGGAGTGAAGAGAAAAGCAGAATGAATGTAGAAGCTATCCGAGCTCTTTCCCGTGCAAAGTGAATGCTAATCACACTGGCCCAGTATCTCAGAAAAACTAATTTAGAGCACTAACTTACTGAGAAAAATTCTTCCACTCAGAAAGAGCACATTGAGGGACAAGCAGTCATTAGTTGACAAGCAAAACAACTGCTGTACCTTGCCACCCTATAAAATGTTTCTATAAAAACAGTCCAATTCTTCATTGCAAAAGAATGCCGGCAGAACCCATACTACATCCCACCAAAGAGAGGGCATCATTCTGATTTTCCCTGGCACTTCACTGAGAAGTCACTCCAGATGTAGCAGAACTCTGTTTTTTCTCACCTTTTTTCAGGACTGCTTGTTTAATGGAATTAAGTGCTTGCTGGAGACAACTAAGCTTCATATTCTTAAGGACTAATGCTGTCACGACACACACAAGACGGTGTGTGCCTATGTCCTGCTTGATCTCTGTCATCTGTAAGATACTTCTTTTCACGCTTCCACAAGACCTCAGCTTTCCAGAATTTTACATCACCTTAAAATAAGCATGTCTGCTATGGATCAACATAGGTCAAAAGACACTCCAAAAAACATGACAAAAAGAGGTTCCGCATTTTTAAAAGAATTTTGATCCAACTGTGGAGCCTTAATATTTTAGTGGTAAGGTATTTTGAGAAAGGCCTATGCATCTGAAATGCATGGGGATATTTGGTCTCCTCCTACATCAAAGTGGGTGGGGAGAAAACAAGTATTTACAGTATTACTGGGAGATGAAAAGATTTTTTGTTGATGGCTTAATGACCAGCGTAAGTCATTAAGTCTGAAAAAGCCCTGAGACCTCCATGATTTGTAGTTCTTAAAAACTGATTCTGTTGCCATAACATGATAAAGTCTGCAGGAATTATTCTTCCTAATTTTTGCTTGTTTACAACATGCCGCAGCTGGTTGGTTCTTTCTTATTTTGCAGGGATATCTTTCAAGTATGACGGTAGTTAACAAAACTGAAATTTAAGAAAGTACTTGTTCTGCTTTGATACTATGCCAGTTTTCCTCCCATAAAGTCTAAGAGATATTTACAATCCTGAGCTTACTGTGGATCTTCATGGCCCAGTTCCAGCCAAAGAGAATATCAGGGCTAAAAATACAGCTCCACAGATGCCTGGTATATCTAGACAGCACTGGGAGGCAGCACGTTTCTGTGGATAGGGCACAGAAGTGGGAGTCCATAAATGGGGGTTCTCTTTGCAGCTCTCCCTCCAAATTATTGTCAGGGTTCAGGAAAGCTGTGTTACCTTTCTGTGCTTCAACTTCCTATGTATGAAACGATGCCAATACAGCTGTTTTATTTTGTAGAACACTTTGATACCTACAGATAAGAAGGCAAAATTAGGACCATTTTCCTGAATGGTACCGTAAGACCCATGCCTCCTCCTACTCCTCCTAGAAAAACTCCCAACCACCTTTGTGAGGGTTTTCTGTCAGTGGTACAGACAGAATTTCTAACCTTCAGAACACAGGACTTAACCTGTCCAGTGAATCAACTATTTATAAAAATGTAGTAGATTTATGCAATTTCACAGAAAAAGTGCCCTGTGGGCGATTTAAAGGCGAAATATATATTGCTGAGGAAAGCAGCTCAAAGTAATCATTGGCTTGGCACTGTTGTGACACCAGGAAGAAGCCACAAAGGGCTGGAGGCTTTGCTGCGCTCTGTCCCACGTGCGATGTTCGGGGAGAGCTGGCAGCACAGCCTGCCTTCCCCGCACCGCGCACCCCGCCGGCCCTGCCTGCGCAAAATGGGTGTGCGTCTGCCTTTGTGAAAGCTTCTCATGATCCAAGTTTCTGGTAGGGGTTGGACACAAAGGCCTGCAAGGAATCACTTAATTGAATGACTGTCTCCCCACAGCCAGTTCTAAATTTTTAGTTAGTGATTAAACTGCAGATGAATTATGGTGTATACAGCATACGGGTATAGGAAGGCTCATTAATTCTAGCAATAATCAGTCTTGTTTAGCTCTACAATGCAGAACCAGTTGTGCTGAGGGTTCTAGAAAAATAATCTCTTTATTGCAATGAATATTAAAACAGCTGTTTGTTAATAAAATTATTGTCTATACTGTATCTCTAAGAAAAAAATGAATTCAAGGAGATGAATCGGAGCTGTTGGAAAAATCTTCAGCATGCCTTTGGCATGTGCTAGATAAGATTTCTTGTCATTTAAGACACAGCACAGTTGTTTAACAGATATTTAAGAGTCTTTGTATAAACACCATTCCTATTATAATATCAGTTTTGCCGAAATGTTTAAAAATGCAACAGTGGCCCAACTTAGAAATAGCAAGAGTAATTCCCAGTATGTCTTTGTCCTTTTTTAATAATTATTAAAACCAGATGGTCTTTTTAAATATTAATACCTAAACAACCAGCCAGCTTTGATCCACGTCTTACAATTCTTATTAGAAAACCAAGAGTAGTAAGACTACTGCAGTGATTAGCCAAAATGCTCTGAAAAAGTTACAGCATGCAACAAGAACTGCCTTAGGCCTTGGCTTCAGAGACTTAACGCTCTCAGCCCAGTCCCATAAAATGGCCTGGCATACCAGTATTCCAACAGACTGCACCAAGCAGACTTTCTTCTCCTTCACATTTTTGCAATGCTCACACGAGAAGTTCCCCAGATGACAGGTTTAACAGGACTGGGGTGCATGGATGTAGTTCAGGAGAATGGCCAGACTTTTGGGGTTTGTGATTTTTGTGATTTGCCTGGGAAGTCACACTAAACTGAGCGGCTTGCTTAAACTTTGGCTGCTTGAGCCAGTGATTACTTGGAAATCTCAGCTTTAATTTGAGAAAACGGGTATTTTCTCAGGACCATTGTTGTCCCCAAACCTGCCAGCATGAGTCACAAAGGCGCAAAACCCAGCAGGTAAATAAAAATACAGTTTTTAAAGATCTTATGTATTTTTAAGCTAATCTTACATGGTGTTGAGGGGTGAGATTGTTTACTGAAGAATTTTTATGTAGATGGGTGGCAACACCATTCAGACCTCACTATTATAGTGTTTAAATCAACCTGACCTATTATGAAAAAAACATGGTGAGGGAACAAATACCCTTTTAAGTTATGCTAACTGAGGGGGTGGCAACCTTTGGCGTAGGAGCGGTAAAAGAAAGCTGAGCGCATTTGGGATCAGCGGCCCCTTCATTTTACTCAGCTGCAACCAGAACAGCATGATTACAACCTTTATTCCGTGGTCTACAGTTCTGTTATTTTCTTCTGTCAGTTCAAAATCTCCATCATACTTACATCGTATTTTTCACAGGCAAGTTTGAAACACGGAGTTGATTTGAATCAGCTGTCTTTGTATATGTTGGCAAGTAGTGCAGCCTAATAGGAAGGGTTCTGTAGAGCAAAACAGTTGGTGCTGAGGACCTGACATTCACACTACATGTTTTTTTTTTTTGGGGGGGGGAGCTATTTTGGACTAGCTGTAAATTGTGGTTCAGGTGCTGTCTGGGAGTGTATCTTCCATTTAACTGCATCAGAAAGACACCCATTTTGTACAGCCTAAGACTGCTCTGTAATGTGAGTCACAGCATAGTAAATGGGGCTGATTTGAAGGAAAAAGGGAGTCCCACTGTGAACTAAAACACTAATGCAGACACAGCCATTATCTCTGCAAACAGCCTAGCACAGTCCCATCCCACATTTCATCCTTTCAAGGGATGAAAGATGTCGTGGGTAGCACCTGCCACACTCAGTTCTAACAATTTTGAAGGTGAGAGTCTGCTCTCAGCTGAGACTTGATTCCCTCTATTGTAAATGAAGAGAGAGAGATGTCTCTGAGGAATTCTTTTCACCTATTCATAGATGTTAGAAGACTATATATTAGAAGACATTAATAGATGTGAGGAATGCACTCTAGAGGTTCTGCCATTTACTGTAAAGACAGCCTAGAAAGACACCTTACACAACATGCCTACCTTGACAGTTAAGGCTGATGAGCAGAATCCCATCCTGTGTCTATAGGAATAAGATACTGGTTCCTTCAGTGATCACCAGTGAGATGCATCTCTGCTATGAGTGGCTATGATTCTAGAACTAAAATAGTTTTAGATTAACTGTAATTTCCCATATTTTGTGTTTTGTAAAAGGCAATCTGTAAAGAAGACTTTAAAATTTACATTAGTCCTTTTCCTGTATATATGTGGTGCAAGAAAGGCCTGTCTTTTTTGTCGTAGCTGTGGATCAACAATCTGAATGGAATTAGTGTTCAGATTAGGCTGAGGAATAACCTCTTTCTTTAAGTACATGGAAAATATTTTTTTTTTTCCAGAGGTGAATCTAAGCTAGTTGGTAACTTTGAGCTTCCCAGTGCTGCATCTGGGTTCCTCAATTGCTTGCTTTTTCCTTTTTCTTTTCATTATTACTTCCACAGTGAAATACTACCAGCTTTTGTTGGCGGCTATCAAACTGTTTTTTTAGCACTGCCTGTCTCCATCTTTCCCCACAGAAAGTGTTTCACATTTGGCACCAGAGTTTTGCTCTTAAAATAGCAGTATAACCTACTGCACCTTAATCCAATGCTTTCTCTGCACGCTTTTTCTGATTGGCAGGAGAGACCATGAGTGACATCTTTCTCTATGATCACTACATTCATGTCCCTCTAGTATTCTGATATTTTCTGGGTTCAAAGGTATCCTTCTACCTAATTATAGAGAGATATTAATTTATTCTGGTCTCATTTTCTTAGACTGTATATCTTCAACATAGTGGTGTAACAAGTGTTTGATTTGTTTGTCCATCGCACAGGTTTTGCCACTCCAACTCACTGCTGTGCAGCAGCAGGACTATGACATAGAGAGACAACTCTGCAGAAATGTCTGGTCAGCTTCATCAGCTCAGGAGCTTAGACACATTTGTGTGCTTCCAAAGTGACTTAATTGGTATTTGGCTTTTATTCCTCTTAGCACATAAATTCTCAGTCTAACAGCCAATATTAGCTGTAGCAATTTTGTGCTTTGTGGGAGAACGCAGGGAAGACCAACCATAACCCCACATGACAAATTACTAGTTTAGTCATTTGTGGGTTTATTTTGAAATGTAAACTCTGGGGGAGGGCAAATGGAGAGGAACGTGAAGGACAAATAGCTTCTAACTGGTGGAGAAATCCAGGGCCTGACACAACCTGCATGCATCAGTTTACAGCACTGCAGAATCACCCCCAATGCTTTTGGCCAGGACTCTGGCTGGTTTTTCAACGGACTTAAACCCTCCATATATTGTTTTCCTGTCCACTACAGCTCTTCATGGGCAGTGTGTTCAACAAGGAAGGGTCCTCCTGCTTTAGGCACACAGGCAACACCCCACACCTAATCAACAAGAACAATTACACTAATGAACTCTTTTCAACCTTTTGATTTACTATGCCTCAATCTTTGCTGCTGTGATCATAGTCCAAGTCAGTGGGGCTCGGAGCATTCCAGGTAGCAAAATTCTGTCAGAAGATGGTGTTCTGTTGAGCCACAATTGTTTTGTTCACAACATCTGAGATGAGACAAGTCTTTGCTAAGGCCAATTAGGTTTCAGGACAGGAATGTTAGATGGTGCAGGCTTCCAGCCTTGGACATTCATGTGATTCACCTGAAATCTCCCCAGAGACAAACTGTAAGACTGCCAGGTTCAATAAGCAGTCCTGGAGTCTGCATAACTTTCAGAATTCAAAAATCATTGGTTGTGGTCTGATTTAGACCAAAGTAAAATCAGAAAAAATTGAAAGAACCCATGAACTGAAAAGCCTTGCTTTTCAGTCAGCTGTATCCCTAGGGAACTCCCTTTTGGAAGATCATGTGCGGTCCAGAAATCCTGGCAAACAATTGTGTAGGACAGAGAAAAGAGTTTACTTTTTTGGATTTGTGTTTAGGAGAAATAAAGAATATGATACTTAATGGAAAAGGGAGAGTCCCATGAGCTCAGTGGGATCTCACACGGCGCAGTTTGAATACGAACATTGCTACAGGGATTGAAAACTAGCCTGGTGATTTCAGGACATTATTTTAGGGCACAGCAGAATTCCAGTAAGGGTCTGTGGGATGCCCAGAATTGCTTAGCAGGTATGTCAGATGAGGAGCTAGACAAGATGCAAGGCATCATCTTCAATAATATCTTCCTTATGAAGTGATGCTGTTCCTAGTCCCAGTGTAGACGTACTAGAGTAAACAAGTGCAAGGAGCCTTTGCTTACTGGGGCCTGGTTTTCACACAGGACGCGAACTGCTGGAGAGTTGGTGCCGGGTCGTGTTGATGGGAGCCAGTCTAGAGGTGGGCAATAATATGCATCTCTGGCTCAATTTCTTTTCTGTACAGGCTGGGAGATGTAGCACTGATCATGGCCCTCCTGTATTCCCTGGGTTCCTAGGTGTCTCTGGGCTTTCTTACGGCTGAGTGCACTGCCCGTGGGGCAGCACTGAATCTCAAACGCATCCATCTTTTCATTGCAGGCGGTATTGACCTGGGAATTTTGGCAAACACAAGTGAGGAAAGAGAAAAGGTACAAGGATACCTACAGAAGTTAACCACAAGAAAGCCCTTGAGGTGCTGGAGTGTGTCTAGAGAAGGGCAACGAAGGTGGTGACGGGTCTGGAGCACAAGTCTGATGGGGAGCGGCTGAGGGAGCTGGGGGTGTTTAGTCTGGAGAAGAGGAGGCTGAGGGGAGACCTGATCGCTCTCTACAACAACCTGAAAGGAGGGTGTAGGGAGGTGGGGGTCAGTCTCTTCTCCCAGGTAACCAGCGATAGGACAAGAGGAAACGGCTTCAAGTTGCACCAGGGGAGGTTTAGATTGGATATTAGGAAAAATTTCTTCACCAAAAGGGTTGTCAAGCACTGGCACAGGCTGCCCAGGGAGATGGTGGAGTCACCGTCCCTGGAGGTATTTAACAGACGTGTAGATCTGATGCTTAGGGATGTGGTTTAGTGGTGCGCTTGGCAGTGTTAGGTTTATGGTTGGACTCAATGATCTTAAAGGTCTTTTCCAACCTAAATGATTCTATGATCAAAAAATACAATGAGCTTGAGGCTGGTTAAATGCAGTTGAGTGCCTCTGAGACAAAATTATGAGAAAACAGATGTCAGGGGACTATCTGGACCTGAAACTGAGTAAGAGTTTGCCGCAGTATCCAAAAATGAGGCTGTGAACACTGTAAGGCAGCAGGCTAGCGACTGAAAACTGTCAGTTAGTCCATCACTGCGGCTGTGACCACATGTTGCATGCAGTTGTAAGCTTGCTGATAAGAGAAAAATGTCAACAGTTTGGCAAGATTTCAGAGAAGAGGAGGGGGAAGGGGTTCCTTTTGGAGCTCAGGGCTCTCAGGCTCTGACCACGTCACTCTCGGCACCTTCTGTAAGTTTGGGACCTGAGGACCTTAAAAGGACTGAACCAAATTCTTCCTTAAGCTATTTCTGGATACAGAGGTGCAGGTTTGCAGCAGTCAACCAACTGAGTAGAATGGCAGCAAAACTTGGCTCAAACTCTTTTGCATAAGTAAGTAATAAATTAACAAGGTGAGGAGTATCCTGCTCTTCATGTTTTTGGAAAACAGTAAGGGTGATCCCAGTAAGTATGAGGAAAAATAGTGGGAAATGGAATGATATAAGCAAGTCAAGGTAATTAGAAAACAAATCCTGCTAGGATGCAGAATAAGAAGTCCCAGGAGTCCTGTTATTGAAATACTTTAAAAGTAGATGAGAGAAAAAAATGGGCAATCCCACACTGACAGAGAATAGAGAACTGTAAATCTTCATCTTTGATTTCTGTATAAAAATTCTGAGAATGAGTCCTTTATTCAAAGAAATTGCCACAACTGTTCTACTCCTACAGTAGATTTTTTGCTTGACTACAAAAAATTAAAAACTTCAGGATTGGTTCTCATGGCTCTAAGTCTAACTTCAAATACAATTTCTTGGGTTTCAGTGTTTTTTTTCCCTTTTCTAGGAAAAAAAGGGAAAGCTGTCCTTTACCTCTCCCTTTCTTCCACCCCTCTCCTCCCACCTGTGTTCAGAATCTGGATATTTAAGCTCAGTATTTAACTGGAATGTTTTCACAATGTTAGTAATTAAATCCATGAGCTCTGGCAGTCAGATGAACTCAGCATTTTTTTTAATGAGAAATTTACGTAATCATTTATAATCTGAACTGCATTTGTCATTTAAATCTGTTTGTAGTACTTCTTACCACGAGTATGCTCATCCTGGATATGTTTATATTGATTCACAAAAAACTGTTGCGTTAACTAGTTCCCAGTATGGGAACAATGGATCACTGATGCCCTCAAAGCAACTCTTAAACTCGTCTGGACTCTTAAAGTGAAATGAAACAACTCATAAAGAGAAGACAGTATAGAAATTACCATTCACAAAGAATTCAGCGCAGTGACTTTGAGCAGGGATCTCATACGTTAGTACTGATGATCATAAATGAAACAAAAATTGTCAGATAAACTTGCTCAGGAACACTAATAACTTTTAAAATGATTATACAATAAAATAATAATGTTTCAGTCAGAACTATATTTGGCTCAGACTATAGGGAATAGAAAATTCAGATCCAAACTATTTCATAACGTGTTGTGAAGGTTTATGTTAAAATCTATTTTCTGAATTACCCAAGCAACATGCAAACGTATGGTCCAAAATACCTTTTCAAACAACTTCTCACAGAATATAGCGATATTCTAATTTATTTTCCCTTCTCCATCTTCTCGGAACTATCTCATAATAGACTTTTTTTTCGCCTTAATGTTTGAAGTTTGGTATCAGAAAATAATCTCTAATAAGTGGATGAACTGAA
>NW_009599029.1:11599-15186 GCF_000690535.1 Cariama cristata
CCATTCGCTGGGAGGTACCCCAACAGGAATATCAACTGGTGGTTTTGTCATGTGATCGCTTCCACTGCACATACAAATATAGAACATGACCATAAAAAGTAACAGAACATGCTCTCTGCAAAGTAATTTATTGCAGTTGATGCTAGATTGGTATGCCAGCTGGAATTACCTTCTCGGCTCCTACTATTTTCACATATACAGATAATGAAGGCTGTGCACTGCAACAGACTCCAAATGAAAAAATATCAACATTATTAACAAGAAGCACAACTCTGAAAAAGCAACTTCAGCAAGCTTAACTGTTTGAAAATGTTTGCTGGTGATTCATAGCAGGAGTTAAAGAGCTCACTGAATACTAGGGCTTCAACATTTTCACAGAGGGGAAAATATATTGCTTTTTGTATGAGAGAACGTTTCTCTCTTTGCTGAGCACAAAAAAATCTAAGGATTATTATACATATAGGAGCTTTCTTTTTGTTTGAATTCCTTATTCATTAGTTTGTAAGCTGCAAGAGCTGAGCTAATTTATTTTTCCAGGGCATTTTCCCCTCCCCCCTCTTTTTTTTTAAAGGCACCATGTATGACATCCCAACATGACAGGAACTCAGTAAATCCCCTCAGTCTCCACACCGCTGTCTCTGAATGTCTACAAAGCTACTATGCCATAATCGCAACTCGCTGGCTCATTCACAGCTTTACATTATAAAGCAAACAGTCTAGACAGCTGAATGACAGAATTACTCTCTTTTCTCTTGCATTTATGGATACGCTGTCATCTTCATTTGCTTTTCTCTACTCTGTGCATTCTGATACACTAATGATTAGCTTTCCTGTTTGGATTCCACGCTGACTCCGTGGCTCTAGGCTATAAATACAGCCAGAGCCCGGATGACATCACATCACCCAGGTCCTGGGGGGCAGGGGGGAGGACCCCTGCTTCTTTCCTTCTCCTGGGGTAGCTGGTGATAACCAGCGTTTTCAAAATGGTTGTCCAATGTGTCTCTTCAATAGGATTTCTTCCCCCATTGAGATGGAGATATAAAAAGCCTAGTGCCTGGAACCGTCACTCTCTGCAGTGGAAAATACTGTTCCAAGTCGCACAGAATAGGCAGCCTTCAGTTATTTTCAGGTCTGTCTCTAGTATAGCTGAATGTATCTGTGCGAAAAATATGTGCGAAAATGAGTGAACAACAACATGTGTTTGGATGCCTATAAAAAATGTGTACTTAAGTAACTGGACTGGGTTTGTTCTCACTGAGGAAGTAACTTTAGTCTGTAACATTCCTGGTATTTTAACTTTCGAATGATGTGTACACACATGGCATGTGGCATTTCCTCGGTGCTAAAAGATAGTTAAATGATAAAAGTATACTTTCTTGCCTTCCACAAGTTGCAGAAATCTATGCAAGCCTGAGAACGTGCAACTAAGACATATGGATACATGTAGCCAGCTCTGGTGATGTTTATGACAAGGTTTTTGTTATTTGTTGCTTTTCTTAATGCTTCTGTAACTGTCCATCTGGATTGCTGGAGAACCTCTTTTAACATCTATTCTTTTTGTTGTTGTTGTTGTTTTGTTGCCATTTTTAAAATGAAAGTTTCTAAACTTTACAGTTGAAAAAATCTCCAAGCCGTGACTTGAGGTCAGAAAGTTGCACAGGTAAAAGTGGGAAGAAGCCATCACCATTCTCATTGGAAAAGCAGAGAAAATCACACCGATAGCACGGCAGCACAGGAGGCCAAACAGTGAGCCATAGCTTTTACTCTTCCCAGAGCTGGGACAATACTGGCACTTCAGAACATTGCTTTACATTATGGGCCATCGGAAACTGTTCACTGGGGAATATTTTACCTATGAACATGAAGAGTTTTGTGGGCCACTGGGTGCGACTGTATTCACAGCCAATATAAATGACTGCTTGAGGCCTGTACCAATGGGAATTTTGCCTGTTCTCTGTGAGTCGTGACCCACTTTTACTCCCTGAGATCAGGGGCAGCTGGAAAAACAACTGATCCCATCTTGCTTAGAAGTCTATAAATCTAAAGTCTTCCCTGGAGTACCTGGGGGTTTTTTGTTCCTTGAGTACCCTTGCCATTAAAACATACTGATTATAAAAACTTTTAATTTGTGTCTCTAAGAACAATAGTGACAGCAAAATTTCAATAATTTATACTGGTTGCAGAGAGCTCTGTTTTGAAAGTAGGGAGTTTAATGAGCTATGGAGTGGGGAGCTAGCGGAAAAAGACAGAACTGAAGGCCGTGGAGAGACTGTTCAAGTGAAGTCTTCATTCCCTGCACACTCCAAGAAGGAAGGTTTGAGGGTGGTCCCAGAGGAGGGCTACATGATCGCTATTCCCAGGAATGATACAGTGCTATTGGCCAAAACCTTGTGCCCTCTAGAAACCACAACTGAGATTTCATAACAACTCCACAGCTTCCCTGAGCTTTCTAGTTGTGAGGGACGGATTTAAATAGTTGCCACTAAAATAAGTAAATGAATCAACTTGTTATAAATTGTTTTTTCATTTTCTTGACAAAATGCTTCGCCTTGCTTCCAGAATTGGCCTAACCTGGACTTTCAGCTTGGAGAACACTGAGTCTATGGGCCAGTATTGATTGTTCTCTCACTAGCTTATCCCCTGACTTCAAAGTCTGTCACAGAGCGTCCCGGGGGGGCTAGCAAGGAGCCGTTCTATTCCATGGCATTTCCTGCTGCCAGAGAAACACTGATCCCACTCACAGCCGTAAAGTGGAAACCTCCTTTGGTTTCTTCAGTGATCTTATATGTATCGGTACAGAAAAGGTTCTTAACTCTAAACCATGGCTTTCTGATTATTACAGCACCATGCTAATAAAACTGAAAGCAAGCCTCTAAGTGCACTGTATAAATAACGTACCAAATAAAAGCAAATGCAGGGATTGATAACATATGGGAACACAGCCTTTTTAAAATACTGCCTCTTGAAACTCTAGGTCACTTTTCTTACCTCTTGAGGCTCTTGACATTGAGATGCTAACACCAGGAAAGATCTCTGCGCTTGGAAAGCAGCACGTACCATCTCTGCCTGTAACAAAAGGAGGAATATAAATGAAACCTTAGCCTGTAACCTCCGATACCTCTTCTTGGCAGCTCAAAGTCAAGTGTGACAGCTCAAATCTTTCTTGCTGTTTCTCATCTAAATCACAGCAATGCTGACTGGAAGAAATGTATTACAGTACTGGCTTAGCTATGATTTTTTTTGAAATCTGAGGATAAGTTCCCTATCTTCTTCAGACAGGAAATAAAACGAGTTGATATGCAGTCTTTTGGTTATCATTTTTAAGATTAGTCACAGGAGGACTTAATTTTAACACTTCAGAGAATGTCTAGGCATTTTAATGGCGGTGTTTATACTTGAGTGCATGATAACAACTTATTACCCCTGAGAATGGCAACCTGCAAACTTTCCGTTGAACTGTAATTTGGGCTGAGGTGATTTTTAAGAAGAGTTGAGCTTGGCATATTTGCTGAGGGACTATGCTGTAATTCATTCCTTGCCTGTCCTCTGTGAGCAGACGTTAAGATTGATGGCTATGAGAGATGGTG
>NW_009599030.1:0-220 GCF_000690535.1 Cariama cristata
TCTTTATTAGGAGGTTTTTTTTTTAGGTTACGTATCAAGCCATTCTTTCAGTATGAACCATACTGTCTCAAAGTGAACAACAGATAATTGTTTTCCTTCAGTTTCTTAAGGTACTGGATATAAGAAAATATGATCTAGCGTCAAGGTGGTTTTCTGGCGAGAACGATCTAGGCTAGGCAACTTTCCTATGGAGAAGAGCACAGAAAGCAGCCTGGAAAGA
>NW_009599031.1:0-2425 GCF_000690535.1 Cariama cristata
TTGTCTATCATCTCCCAAAAAGCAGAAAACTGTTTTTTCCAGCAACCAAAAATACCACAGTATCAGTTTTTTAAGAAAACCTCCCAAATTCTCAGTAGAAGAAAGGATAGAAGAGAAATTATTTTCTCACAAAGCCATTTTTCTTTGGAAAAAAAAACCTCCAGGAAAATTTTCAACTGGTTCTAGTTCTCAGGAAGCTGTTAATTACTTGTCATGCACTTCTAAAATAATTCTCCCCTCTTCCACCCTCCGCAGAGCCTTGGCCCACACAGGCTCCGCTTCCCCCCGCTGCTCCAAATGTCTCTGCGCAGCCAAAGCAAATGACTCCGGGAGCGTAACGTGCCTCTCTCCCAGATGTTCAGGCATTAAAACAAGCACTAGGAAATGCGTGCGAGAGTGATGATGGACTCCTTTCATTGTCAGACTTTCCTGGCTTGGCAATAACACCGGGGCTGGCGCTGATACAACGGACGAGAAGCCGTAAGGACACTGATGGAGCGATGCATGAGCACCAGCCGTTTCCAGGAATGTTTTTGCTAAACACGGTGTTTTGCTTTCAACCGAGCTGGCTGGGATGAGGAGGGCTTTCCTGGAGCAGAGAGGTCCTCGAAGAGCAGTGGGCAGGGCTGCAGCCCTGCATCGCCGTGCGGGCACCGGCACCCACCGACCGCCGCTCCAGGGATGAATTTCTGTGCAAGGCTTCCTTCTGCCTGGGGAGCAGGAGATACCTCGGGTAGGTGCTCTCTCTCGGAGAGCTTTTTTCCCCCCTCTTTTTCTCTATTTATGATGGTCAGACTTGTCTCTCGCCAAGCTGCGAACTCCAAAACACACAATCAAAATGCACAAACTCACAACGCCCAACCAACCTACTCCCTCTGGGTGTCCGCAATCCATCCGGAACACAAACGTGCGTTTTTGGTTTGCTCTTGGGGTGAATTTTTCCTGGACTTACAGCCATGGAAACTGAGCTCTCCTTATCCAAAGCTCATATGTAACCTACTTACTATCACACCATAGCTTCTCTCCCATTGCCCAGCTGATTGATAGCAGTAACTTCTCCCCATACTTATGCAATTGTGACTCTTTTTCTGACCGCACTACTCTCCCTGTACATCCATTTCTTTCCAATTCATTCCAATTCTGAACCATGTGGGGACTATGCCTACCCAAGACGTGCACCGCACGGCAGGCGCTTGCTTGCAAGCACTGCTAGGTTTCTCCCACCCTTTGACACCAGCTTCCCCCGAGTAGCCCCTTCCCCAGGCCCTCGGTCCTCCGGTGAAGTCTGAGTGCTCACACGCCCCACCGTAAAACGCCCGCCCTGACACCAGCATCTTCATCCTTCCTGGATTTCCCTGGGCTGCCTTGCTTTTGGGCTCATTTTTAACCTTTTTGTGCAATGAGTCCATGAGGGGGGACACAGTCCCTCCATCCCCAGCAGACCAAGCCAAGACTTGCAGTGCCCATTTTAATCCATCCCAGTAGCCTGAAAACAAACCCGGACATCTTTATCAGGGTACCTCAGAGCTTCTCTCTTTCTGCTGAGAGGTTCAAACCCTGCAACGCTCCGACAGGCAGCTGAAGCACTTTGCCTTTAATTGCAGAGGAGTGCACGTTCTATATATAAAAATTTGTACCACTTAAGTCCATTAGGAGAAGACGACTCCGAAATGCGAAAAGCAGCATTAGCCTTACGTAACAATAAAATTAAATATTTGGAGCAGTAAATAGAGATGGGCTGATCTCAAGAAGGCTGGAGGCTAAGTCCAGTTCAACTAAGTGCTCGGATGATTTAGACCACTTGTGTGTACAAACCCAGGTTAGGAACCCCAGGGGAACCCGTGTGAAAACTTTCGCCTGTCCTGAATTTCAGTGGATGAGTGAGAACGACTTTTCCTGTGGCAGTTCAGTGTTTTTCATGCCAAGTCCCTGAAGAAAACAGGAAACGTAGAGTCAGATGAGAATTCCGCCACATTTCTGACCTAATAAAAAGGTCCTATTCAACAGCCAGGCAAAGTGATCTGGAGCTTGCCCTTACCCTGCCTACTCTTAGGCGTGCAGATCCTGCAGCATTCCCCGCCACAGTGCAGGGAATAGGACAAAATATTTTAAAAAATGACCAACGTCACCCTAAAACTCAAACGAGAATAGGGGGGATGCCAGCCTGGCACAGAGCCCATGCTTGTCGCTCGCAGGGATGCACGTGGTTTGCCCGGAGCCCTCTGTCTGCCCGCAGCCAGCAACGCTGCCCACGCTCGCCCTGCCTGACCCATGCCAGCTCGTGGCAGGGTCAGCCGTGGCTTGCGGCCCTGGGGGCAGGCACTCGGGAGGGCTGGTCCCCATCCGTCCTGCCATCAGGATGGCCAGGGCGATGTCCCAACGCCAGCCCAGACCCCAGACCGAAGGAGAGAACCACACCAGTGCT
>NW_009599031.1:2501-5886 GCF_000690535.1 Cariama cristata
CAAATTATGCATGCACATAGTTTTCCTCTCTCTTCCAAGCGGAGCTGGCTGTGCTGGGATGAGCTTGTGGCTGCCTGGCGGGGCTCTTCCAGCTTAGAGCAGAGACAGGTGGAGGGGACAATTACTCGGGACTTGTTTGAGCAGCACCAGACCTGTTGCTGTTGCGCAATGACAACTTTTTCAAAGGAAAAAAAAAAATATCCCTGAATGCACTCCTTGGCTCATCATCGCTTACCACCTCCATCACTTTGGACCCCAGGATAATCCCAGCTGGAACATCACAGTCGCTCCCAATGCCGCACTCCAAAACTGACAGCAGCACCACGCCAGGCCCTGTGGGATTTCATGGACCCTGTTTCAGGGGGGTGAAAGCCACCCACCGGTGCTCGGGGCCAGCGCTCAGGATGCTCCGCGGGAACTAGAGAATTTGCCCAGGTCTGTGCATGGCCCCAGGCATCCCAGATAACCTCAACCAGCGTGTGGGGACCTGTCCCGGGCACCTCTGCTGAGCAGACCAGAAAGATGGCACCCGCTACCCAGCGTCGGTGCATCCCACCGTTCTGGGGAGGCATCCGAATTCATGCATGCCCCAGGAGGTCTCTGCAGCTCCGTCCAACACGCTGCCAGCTCGCATACCCCACGTGCACCCCAATTTCCTTCTGCTCTGGAAAACCTCTCTGCAACGCGGTGACCCCAGGCTGGCAGCAGTCTGGCCCGTGCCCAGTGGAGGATGCCCGGGCAGCTCCTCTCCCCGGCTGCCAAGGACTTGCAGGTCTCGGGGCTGGGAGGATGCTGTGGTCCCCATCAGATGCCAAACTGGGGGTGCAGAAGGGAGCTTCAGTAGCAATGGGTGCAGCCTGCAAACTCTGGTGCACCAAGCTTGGTGGGTGCCCCGGCGATGGCAGCCCTGCAGCCTGGACCAGCTCCTGCGCTCCTTCCCCACCACCCAGCTCCTCAGGAAGCCTCTCAGCAAGCCCTTCTCTTCAAAGAATAACTTGTATAAATATTTTCCTAAACAAACAAGGCCAACTGTGAGCTATTCCCCAAAGAAACTTTCAAAAGGAGGATCTCGTTTGTACTGAGGACCAGGGTATGCAAATGCAGCAGCTGTCTGAAGCCGCACGCAGCGACAGGGATGCAGTTAATATCTGCGCCTGATGATCGAGTACGGTCGAGACAAAACCGTTTAAATCAGTTAGCGCGTGGTTTTAAGTGCTGAACTTGCTGTTATTGCTGCTAATGGGAGAAGAGCCCCGTTACCACCGACCCACGAAGGCTATGCAAGGCGCTCGCTTGGAGATCTGCAGAAACAACGGAACTGAGAATGCAGCAGAAAAGCTAAAATTAAAATCCTCCAGGAAAAGGGGATGAAGCAGAGTGCTCGTTAGCAAGACGAAGCGAACATCCAATAAAATGACATTTTGCTTTTTGAAACATTGCACTTGGAGGGGTTTCCGTCCTCAGCAATTGATGTGCTGCTCGTAGGTGCCTTCCCTTCTGCTCAGTTACCAAGCCCATTATGGAATTTTTAATGTGGTTTTGTTTTTTTTTTATTTTTACAGTGAGACTGGAATTTAAGTCTCCACTTGGAGAATGTAAGCGGTGATTTGTGGATATTCCCATTAATAAACACATTTTGTCTGCGCTTGCTCGCAGGATGGCCATGGCCTTAGCTTGTCTTCAGCAATGGAACGACTGTTGGTTTATTTGTTCAAATACTGGTGAATCCCAAAAGGTTTGTGAAATTCAGCATGTCTGGATACTCGCTTAAGGAGAGAGGTTAGCCGTTATTTAGCACTCTCCCACTGAAAAGGCTTCAGCTGGCCAATCGATGAGTAAAACCAGGACAACGCTGCAAGCATCAAAACCCCAGCCAAAGCTGAATTCCCAGACTACAGTAAAGCTCATTCATCCCCGAAGGATGATGGCAGGGAGAGGAATCGTGATCGGTTCACAAATGACTTTCAGAACAAACAAGGACTAAAGTCATTAGACAATGTGCTGCAATTAACGGCCTGTCCAGTCCCAGGCCCAATGGAAGGAAAGAGAAAGGGGAGCTGGGCAAAGCCCCACGCTTGTGCACTGAAGTCCTGTCGCAGGTTTGAATTGACGAGTTAAATCCTGGTGTTGTCGCTAACCCAGAAAGAAAATCCCATGTGGCTTTGATGCACCGGAGCTGCCGTGGTGGAAGGGGAGAGGAATGACACACGGCTTCACGGCCACGCCAGCCCTGGCAGAGCTTCATTCGTTCTTCTCCTTTTTTCCCAAAAGATGGGAAAAGTTGAAGAAACGGGGGCACGGGCCTCCCAAACTAAAGCGGTAAACAGTCACTTGAGTTTTGCCAGAATAACCAACATAAGGAGATGCTCGCCTTTCAGAACTGGTCTCTCCTTGGGGAACCAGCTCTCCCGGGAATCAGGACAGGGGCAGAGCCAAGCCAGGCTGAAAATTCAGTGAGAAACGGGCAAAAGTCCCACCAAGGCTTTGGTCCAGCTGAAGCCAACCCCATTTCAGCACCATCCCAAATGTCTGGGGCTTGCTCAGATAAATGGTTCCGCTTTTGGGTTGTGTTAAATAAATAAATATGTTTTGAAGCTGATAAAGTCTTTTAAAAATTCATTAAAGTGAAAGAGCCTGGCGAGAAGCAGCCAACAGCAGAGCTCGCAGCCTGAAAGCCTTTTCCACCGTGGTTACCGCTCTGATTTGCACAGAAGAAAATGGTGAGCTCTCCTTGCAACCCCCCCCGGCAGCACCGATCCCTGCCATATGGGTTGGAGAAAATTTCAAGGGACATAATTAATAAGAACTAATTAACCTCATGAAATGCGCTTGTTGCCGGTGGCCCAGCGTGTTTACTGACCGAGCCCTGGACAAGGCAGTTTGCTCTCCATCTCCCTCTTCCCCATCGCCTGCCCGCCTGGCTGCAGATAAGGGAGCGGAGGCAGCTCCGGCACTTTAAGGAGACGCGGGGACACAGAGGGGATAAAGCAGACAAAGCACTTCTCATGGTCCACTACACCTTTAATGTACAGAAAGTAATTAAAATGGGAGACAAATTCATCATCAGTCAGTTCCGTTCAAAGTGCAGCCAGGCTGTATCTTCCTTATGCATGGGTAGCGTGATGTGCATATCCGTCATAAAACCTGCATTAAAAATTAGTCAAAGCTGTTAGTACATCACAGCAGACCAGATGGTTTATGCTCTGAAGTGTTTCAGGAACCTCATTTTATTATACATGAATGCCTCGTGTCGTAGGCCTGGGCTGATATTTTCATTAAACACACTCCACAAAGCATTACAGCTCTGTTGTCATTTTATTCAGCACGGATGATTTCTTGCACACAGGCTTTACGGTTGCGGCTTGTCGCAGCAGCTCCCGCGGCA
>NW_009599032.1:0-1197 GCF_000690535.1 Cariama cristata
CCGCCTGCGCAGGGCTCGTTACCCGCAGCTGACGGACCGAGAGCGCGGTCTGCAAAGCCGGAGGCGTTAGGAAGGAGAAACCCGCTTCCAAATCCATCGTCCTCGCACCGCGAGCACCGAATATTCCCGGGATTTGGGCAGAAGCAGAGACCACACCATTATCTGGTCCACGTGGAAAGCGCTTTTTTTTTTTTTAAACCGAAGTGGTTTTATACCAGTTCTGGGAGCGATTTGGTTTTTTGCGCGGACGTTGAAATCAATTTAAAGTTGACTCGCACTTGCTTCAGCTTCCGGAGATGCGGGTTAAGCCAAAACATCCTGCTGGGAGCGAGCAGGGAAGCATCGAAATCCGGCACCGAAATGGTCCAGAGGCTCATTCAAGTTGATTTGTGTGGAAAAGCATCGCTCTGACCCAAGAAACTGGAATTTCTGGTTAATTCAGACACAGCACAGAAGAGCTATTAAAAAAAAAAAAAAAAATCAGAAAATCCCAATCCGGGGTTTGGAAACGGATTTGTGGCCACAGCAAACGGGTCGGGGGCGCAGAGAAGCCCGAATCCATCCTCTGCTCCCAAAGCGAGATCAATTCCACCCAAAGCGCTACCCCCGCCACGGGAAATCTCGTTTCTGCGATCCCGAGTATAATCCAAGCTAAAAAAAAAATAAAAATAATAATTGGAAGTGAACTTATCCGTCTGGCGAGGGACATCGGATTTAATTTGTTTCCCCTTTCAAACGAGGTTTGACGAAAGATGCGAGGGGGCGTGGGGGGGAATTTTTTTGCCTGGAGGGATTTGCTGGCGGAGCAGATCTCGTCGCGACCAATAATTATTACGACCCACGTCACTTGTGCAGGCTGGGAGCCGTCGCGGGCAGGGAGGACGAAGGCCGGCTGTGCCGAGGGTCGTACGTCCGGCTGGGGTCAGCCCTGATCGATAATCGCTATCGATGATCTGGAGACGGGAGCGAACGCACCAGTTTGCTGCTGGTATTAAACTGGGAGGTGCTGTCGGCTCTCCGGAGGGATCCGGGTAGATCAGAGCCGTGGGTGAGCATCAACGGCGTGAAAATTAACGAGAGCGCGCGAGCATCGGATTCTGCGCCTGGGACGAAGCGCAACGCCGGCGCAGGCATAAACCGGGAGAGGAGCCACGTTTGGGCGATGCCCTCAGAACCACGAACCTTGAGCGGTCGGCG
>NW_009599032.1:1641-3351 GCF_000690535.1 Cariama cristata
CGCAGGTGAACGCTCGCAGCCGGTTGGGAAGGGAAATCCACGTCCAGGTTTCATGCTCCGACGCACATCGCAGCTGCGAGAGCGAAGAGGACGCGTAACCGGAGGATCCGAACGCCGCAGCGTGGTCAGGAGGAAGACGCGGGGCTGAAAACGCGGCTGGCGCCGGCGGCTCTCCGGCAAAAAATAAACGGAGCCGCCCGCCGCTCTGTCCCGGAGTTAAATCTGCAGAAATCCCGGGCTCTTGGTGCAGGAGAAAAAAGAAGGTGACGGAAAGGTGAAATGCTGCTTATTTTTTTTTTAAGGTCAGGCAATATTACAGCTCCTCCGGTACTCGTTTGGAGCGTTTCGGCCTTTTTTATGCTTTCACTGGAAGCACCACGACGCAAATTTGGGACATCGCTCGAAAATTAAACGGATTTTAAGAGGTGAGATGAGAGATAACCTATGCAACCAGGAAATATCCAGAAAAACTGTAATTAACGTGCTCCTCTTTGCTTAACGAGCGCGGGGTAGACGATCCCTCGCCGAGGCGCTAACCCTCCCCTCCGGAGCCTCTGCCAGCCGGGAGCCGGGTGAAGTTTCATCCCCCATTTGTTGTGGCAATTTTGTGGGTTGCGGGTGTTTATTTTTCATTTTCCTCCCCTGCTGTTGGTAAACACGACGGAGCCGAGCGCTTCCCACAAAGACGGCGCCGAAGGGAAGGATCGGGCCTCGGACCGCAGGAGCTCTCGGATTCAGCCTCGTCCCACAGCCAGGGCAATTCAGGCGCTTGTGTTTTCACACAAAAAAAGGTGCGAAGCGGCCGTTAAAAAGCAGAAAACGCCCTAAAAATTTCCCTTCCCCCTCGTTCTAAATCTGTCCGGCTCCTTAGCAGCGCCAAACCCACAGATTTCATAAATCTTAAGGATCTGTGGGCCGCAAAAGGGGTAGGCGGCCTCCAAAGTTCACGCTCGTTTCCCAAAGGAAAATCCAGACTTGAGCAAAACGGCGGCGATTCCCAGCACACGGAGCGGCCGTCGGGGAGGGAAAATTCCCAAAATATCAACACGGGGCATCCCACGCTTGTGCGGGAGGTGGGAAACGTCCTCGGAGGCGAACGGAAGCACCCTCCATCTATTAAAACATCTTTCGGGCGCTCGTGAAAAGCCGTACGCTCGCCTCCGCTCCGGGGGTGCCTTTTCCTCGGGCGATCCTGCTCACGGAGCGGCTTCCAAAGGACGCAGGCGCATCTCTCGTCTTGGAACAAAACCGCTACGGCTCTTCAGGTTTTAAATTTCCCCAATTTCAAAGAAAAAAAAAATAATAATTCAATACTCACGTCACCGGCTGGCACTTCTCGAATCGATCGTTGCCTCGGAAGGGGACCGGCGACAGCACCGGGCGTCCCAGGGTTTCAGCGTTCACGGGCACGAAAGGTAAAGGGAACAGAAACGCGACCGGCGGCCGTTTTCACTCATTTTCGCCGTTTCGAGCGTGTCGCTCCACTGGGCAGCTGAGCCAGCGCCAGGTACCGTGAAAATTCAGCTTTTACAGGTGCAGAACCTCTCGTTTCTGGGTGGAGGGGGGCTGGGCTGAGGGGCCAGGCACCCACGACAGCGGGCAGGGAGCTATCCCCGAGTTAAGTCCTTCCAGCCCTCGGGAATCGTTCTCTTTCCACCCCCAGAAAGGGGGGAAAAAAAAAAAAGAAAAAAAAAAAGGTTGCAGGAGCTG
>NW_009599032.1:3446-5093 GCF_000690535.1 Cariama cristata
GAGGGTCGCCCGGGCTTGCTGCGGGGGGCAGCCGCACCCCTGGCGCTGGCTTTTCCAGCGGAAAACAAAATAAACAGCGTACTTCAAGGAACGTTAGGGAAGCGTGAAGTACTTTTTCAATAAAAAACGAGCTCTGCTCTTCTCCAGCGCCGCTGGAGACCCAGGTTTGTGCCGGCACCAGCATTGCCTCTCCACTGCGGTAATTTTATTCTTTTATTTCTAAGAAAAACCCATCTGAGCCCCTAACGTCGCCCACGGGGACGTCTCTGACCAGCGCCGGGTGCTCCCGAAATCCAGGCACCTACCTACGGGCATGGAGGTCTCCGACACCTGGCAGTGCCGGCGCGGCGGCGAGGAGCGGTCTCGGGACGAGGAGCTTTTAATGCAACGCTGCGAGGAGGGAAAAAAAGGGCAATTAGTCGGCACCCATCGTTAAGGCAAGGAGAAGGGCGCTCCTCTCCGCTTCACCCAGGCGCGTGAGCAAGCCTTAACGATGCTCCTCAGCCGGCTAAAGACGTCACGTTAACGATGCAGCCACCATTTTGATGGGGTTTTTGGGGGAAATTTGCTTACTTACGGGTCAGGGAACGACTCCCGTAAGAGGTGCGGGAGAGGGGAACGCCGCACCGCTTCATCCGCGCCTCCTCCGGGATTACAAACCCACAGAGGGTGAAGCCGTCCGTCCTGCGAGCCGCGGCCGCCGGCCTGGAGAGGACACCGTGCCGGCATGTAGAAGACGCCGCGCCGGTGCGGCGATAGCCGTCCCCTCCCCACGGTGAGCCCTGCACCTCCCCAAGGGGGGATTTTTTGGGATGGAGAGGGGCGAAGGCAACGGCCGCGCCACAGAGGCACGGTGACAGCCCGGTGACGTCCGTGCCGTAAACACGCAACAATCAATTAAAGAATTAAAATTAATAACCTGCGCGTTCGCTAGGGCAACAGAGATTCGGTGCGCTCCTGCGCAAAAATGCATCATCTCCTTTCCACGGCTGTAATCTGATTTTTTTAAAAAAAAAAACAGATCCCAACCTCGGAATTGTAATTAAGGCCTTGACTGGAGGAGGAAAAAAGCCTTCCTTAATTAATTCGCATCGTTTGTCGGCGGTGGCTTGCTTGCTTTGCCTATTTATGAGGCCTTTCGGCGCGTTTTCGTAACGTACAGAGCCAGGAGAGACGGTTGGGCGAAAAATAAGTCACTTCTCTGTGAAAACCCGGGTTATTTTGTTTGCAAGCCCGGCGCTGGCGAGTTAAAATCATCCCCCAGAGCTCAGGGTGGGCTCAGCCCCGAATTTCCTCGTCTCGGGAGAAAAAAAGGTTTCAGGATTTTTAAGCTTTTTCTAAACTTTTAGTGCCAGAAGCTCAACCCGCGCAGAGGGTAAACGCAACGGGCTGCTCACTTCTCTGTGAAAACCCGGGTTATTTTGTTTGCAAGCCCGGCGCTGGCGAGTTAAAATCATCCCCCAGAGCTCAGGGTGGGCTCAGCCCCGAATTTCCTCGTCTCGGGAGAAAAAAAGGTTTCAGGATTTTTAAGCTTTTTCTAAACTTTTAGTGCCAGAAGCTCAACCCGCGCAGAGGGTAAACGCAACGGGCTGCTCATTTCTTCCTTACCTCCGCGCAGCTCGTGAATTTTAAGCGGCGGCTGCACAA
>NW_009599033.1:0-311 GCF_000690535.1 Cariama cristata
AAAATACTCTTTATTCCCGGTAGCCTGCAGAGCTGAGGGCTTCTCTCCTCTTTACCTCGTTGGTTGGGTTGTCGGTTTTTTGGGTTTTTTCTGGCTGTTTTGGGTTTGTTTTTTTTTTAACTATTTTAATAAAAATAAATAAGTGCGACGAGGACGTGTAAATGGCAGTGAGAATTGCACCGCGCTGCCGGGTCAAAGCCGCCTGGGAGCTGCCGTGTATTTACATCTCTATTTGCTCAGAAAACAATAACCCACGGGGAGGAAGAGGGGAGGTGCTGGCGGGGCTGGTGCAAGGCGGTTTTGGGGGGCCG
>NW_009599034.1:0-26374 GCF_000690535.1 Cariama cristata
GCATCAGGATGTCCTGGACTGGACTCCTCAGCCAACAGGAACCGGATTGAGGGATGCCCGGATCAGGGTCAGAGTCAGGAGAACAAGCAGGATCCCACAGGGCTGCTGGTCATGAAAGAAGAGAGACTGACCCTTGTGATCCCTTAGCTTTATACCGAGTATGACATGGATGGGATGGAAGACCTCGTTGGTCAGGTTTTGGTCACCTGTCCCATCCAACACTTTTCCGCAGGTGTGACCCTTTTACATCTTTTCACTTGTTTAACATGAAAGAGGCAGCAGGGACCTTGGTTCCCATAGGAATAAGTATAAATGTGGGCCTTTCTGCATACTGATCCCACCGATACTTCAGTAGCAGCTATAAACATCGAGCGTTACCAATTCTGATACTGTCTGAAGAACAGGTAGGGGATGTCCTTCTGGGCAGGAGTCAGCATTGCCCTGGAGCTGCTGGTCCTACAGATGCTTTAATGCAAGGCTCCGTCAGGGACTGCAGGCTTAGAGCAGCTCTTCTGGCGAAGCATGGTTTAAACAACTGCTTGGAAATACTGAGGGCCTGACTCCCATTTCAGCCAAAATGTGTTAGACTGCTCTGACATTGGTTTATATGCTGTGTAAATGAAAATACCGGCCTCTGGTCCCCCTGGAGCAGCAGGCTCAGACCGAAGTCAGCACGTTTGGCTCAACTTTTCATTCCTTGGTGGAAAAGCTTTTTGCATTTACTTTTACAGCAGGCGTTTAAAGCTAAAGTTCAGTATGCTTTGTGTGGACACTAAAATGAGGCCACAATATATTTTGTAAAGAGTCGAGGGTCTCCGTTTTTTTTTTCCGTGTGCTATGCCATGCAGTTTAAATTCTGCCCCATGTTTTAAAGACCACTATGGTTCAATGATGTGAAAATTGAAATGCTTTGGTCCAGGAAGTGTGATCTAACTATATAATGTTATTATAGAATACACTGCTTAATTGAGACGTAGTAAATTGGAGACTTCTTTACTGGAACGTTTCCTACAAACTTGATTTATACTGATGGTAGAGACTGCAGCTTAATGGAGGGAGAGTATTGGCCTAAATTTAGCTACTGCTATATAGTCAGGTCATGTCATGAATTATGTTTAAACAAGTGTGTATTTCAGCACTCTTGTTATTTTCTGTTCTGCTTTGGTTTTGTGGGTTTGTTGGGGTTTTTTTGCAAAAAAAACAGCCTTACTGAATATAGTATGGCTACCAAATAGCACTCCTTCCGTTCAACCCTGATCCCCAGAGCAACCTGAGCCTGAAGGTGACCGACACTTAGACGCTAAACCAGGTTACATTCAGTGCCAATGGCTCAAATCCATCCTTGTTCTGAAGTTTAAGAAGATAAGTAAGAAATTAACATGTTTCAAAACATTAGGGCTTATTTTCTTTGAGTTTGACCTGTTCTGTGAATCTGACCAGTATATGTACAGAAGGAGAGATTACAGTTTGTATCTTGTAGTACGGTAGGCTGAAAATATGTGTAGTATCAGTGACCAAGACTTTGTTTTAATTGTGCTTGGTTGTCTGAAATTCTGAGTCTCTAAAGTCTTTGTTTCAGCACTGTATTCTCCCCAGTAACTAGCGATAGAACAAGAGGAAACGGCCTCGAGTTGCACCAGGGGAGGTTCAGACTGGACATTAGGAAGAATTTCCTCACTGTAAGAGTCGTTAGGCATTGGAACGGGCTCCCCAGGGAGGTGGTGGAGTCACCATCCCTGGAGGTGTTCAAAAAACATTTAGATGTGGCACTTCAAGACATGGTTTAGTGGGTTTAGCGGGCATGGTGGTGTTGGGTATATGGTTCGACTTGATGATCTTTGAGGTCTCTTCCAACCGTAATGATTCTATGATTTAATGGTAGAACTGCACCAGTGTTGTTTTTCGTCAAACAAATCAATATTCCGAAATACATTTTGTACATTTTCAGTTCTGAAACTTTGAAGGCCTTTAATTTTGTTTTTCATGAGATTGAGCTTTGCAGGTTTATCAGCTTTTGGATTTCAGAAGAGAGTGATAAAGTTTGTGGTTTAACCGAAAAGCAAACCATCTGTAGAATTGTTCTGAACTCCAAAGTGAGGTTTGTCATCGTTTGGAATTAACTGAAAACTGGAAGTCTGATAGAAGTTAATGATAAATACAGAAATTAATGATAATTTCTCCCTGATAAGCGGGAGGAGGCAGCTCTTCTAGACCGCGGGAGCTGTTGCAGATGTCAGTAATGCCAGCGGTGGTCATGCTCTTCTATCAGACCTGATGGGCCTGATTGTGACAATAACTCTCTGAGCTTTTTTTTTTTGGTGCCCTCAGTGGAGATTAAAGGGAAAAATGAGTTCTCAAGACCTTGCAGAATTGCACGTTATTTTTATAAATGTCTCAAAGATGTTGATCAGAGTTCAAAGCTTGTAGCACCTAATCACCTATCAGTAGAATTAATTTTTAGAAGGTTCTGACATTAAGCATATTTATGCCACTTAACTATCTCACATTCTTTATTAAGAGTTTATTACATGTATAAAGACTGCATTTTTCATAAGATTTTGCCAATTATAATGCAATGATAATTAAACTTGAGGTTTATGCGCTCTTTTTAAAATGCAAAAATACTGTATTAAAATCTTCATATTTCTGCCTCATCAAAATTAAATCCCTATTTAGAAACCTTGTAAAGCTCTGCTCTGTATTATTTACAATAGGAAAAAGATAAAATCATGAAGCAATATGTGCTGCATATATTGCAGAAGAAATTTCATTCCTTAATTCAGTCATTTGTTATGTTTTTCTCAAAATGGTAAATTTCTCTTAAAAATTAAAAAATTATTTGTGATGGATGAAGATTAGTAGAAGAACAACATGTGATATTAAAAGAGAAAATGTCTCCAATTACCTTTCTCCTCTGGTTTTACCATTTTGCTCTGCTGATGAGACACTGGGCTGTGGCTGTCGCGGTGTAGACGGGAGTTACACAGCTCACTCTGCCTATTCGTGTCTCCTTGTATTTCAGAAGTAGTAAAGGTTTGGTTTTCTCTGTGAAAAAAGAGCACAATCCCAGTATCTTAAACTTCACAGGAACTTCACCTAAAATTATGATTCTTGTTAGAAACTGCTAAAGGGAACAAAAGGTTTGGCTACATTTGGCAGTTGGACAGACTGAACTGTGTCCAGTTCTGGGCCCCTCACCACAAGAAAGCCCTTGAGGTGCTGGAGCGAGTCCAGAGAAGGGCAACGAAGGTGGGGAAGGGTCTGGAGCACAAGTCTGATGGGGAGCGGCTGAGGGAGCTGGGGGTGTTTTGTCTGGAGAAGAGGAGGCTGAGGGGAGACCTGATCGCTCCCTACAACGACCTGACGGGAGGGGGTAGCCAGGTGGGGATCGGCCTCTTCTCCCTGGTAACTGGTGACAGGACAAGAGGGCATCGTCTGAAACTGTGCCAGGGGAAGTTCAGACTATAAATGAGGAGGCATTTCTTCACAGAAAGGGTCGTTAGGCCTTGGGATGGACTGCCCAGGGAGGTGGTGGAGTCCCCATCCCTGGAGGTGTTCAAGAAAAGCCTGGATGCGGCACTCAGTGCCAGGGTCTAGTTGACATGGGGGTGTTAGGGCAAAGGTTGGACTGATGATCCCAGAGGGCTCTTCATTTCTGTGATTGCATAATAAATACTTATAGTAAAATGTATCAATAATCTTGCATATATTTGGTATATTAGTAGTATCACTAAAGTTGGGTTAGACATTGGCTGATTATTAATTGGCTCAATAATTTGCTGTGTTTTGCATGTAGGATTTTGTAATCAGTGTTTGGTATTCTGTTGTACTGACTTGGCCACTGCCTGGGAGAAAGCATCCCAGCTTCACCTGGATATACACCCTTCTCCTTTCCCAGTCCCTACCACAGCATTTTCTTTCACTTTCTTGTGCTTTGAAATCAAAGTGTTTCACTAAACCCCATGACCCTCATTCCACAGTGTCTGAACCCCCGTTGTGGCACATTTAGTTTGCCTGCCTTATTAAGGGCTTCCACTTTCTGTTTACAGTGAATTGGGAGTTTTTGAGATGAACAGGGAGATGTGATGTGCTGATCAGCCTGGGTGCAACTTCTATTATCAGTTCCTTTTATTTTTTACTTTTTTTTCCCAAGGTTACTGTAAGTGACACTTGTGTTTGACCTTTTTCTGTACCTGTAAGTAGAGGGTTTCTATCTGAATAGGCTTCCCCAGAGCAGCTGTCAACCCAGTTTAACCCCAAGGGGTCTGTTTTGAAATGTCAAATATTGCATTTTAGCTCCTTTACCTCTTGAGGAAGCTTGCTGACAGTTAAGAATGCAAAGAGGTAATGTTTCTTGTACATCATTACCATGCATACTGTCTTTAATAATGTTTATATAGATGCTATCAAACATAATGGATTAGTAGTTGAGCGGTTTTTTTTTTTTCATATATACGTAAATAGAAATTACCCACAGGCTTTAACGACAGCTTCTTGGATATAATGAAGCTGACATATGATCAGCAGCACCCCTATTTTTAAGGTATATAAAATAACCTGTGGTTCCTAGAAGTGCTCTCACTTAGAAAGGTGAGCAGCTTACTTTGAAATTAAAAAGTAGGCCCAGAAAAATCATTCAGCCATGTTGTGCTGAACTACAGCAAATAATCTGTCAGGAAAGAAAAAAAGATCAGATGTACGTGATTTTTTTCTCCTTTCTATATCCCAAGTTTAATTTTCGCATGACAGCTCTATCTGGCAGCCTCACCTCCCATCAGTGCAATGTGTCATTCTAGATTATTTCAATTAAGTTCTTTCTCGTTTTGCATTTGCTGAGGAGTTGTAATGACACACTCCCAAATCAGCAGTCAAGAAGAGTAATCCTCTGTATTTGTGTGTTGTTGAAAGAGAGGGGAACGAAAGAGATGGTTTCTCTTTTTCCTCTCTGTCCTGGAGGCCTTCTCCGGAGTTCTTACAGAATTAGAAGATTTGCTTTGAAGACTGACTGTGAAGACTTAGTTACAGAAGGTGAAGGCTTGATTTTGGGGCTTTTATGGGTTATTATGAAAATCTTTTAAATTCATTCTATACACCTTGGTTGCTTGTAGATCCCTTTCACTTTACATAAACTCAATTCTGTCTGGTAGCTGGAGAATGAAAAGCTTTTTCTTGCACTCATTGCTTCAGTGCAGAAGTTGGACTTCTTTATAAAGGCACAGCAACTTTCTAAGCTTCCCTGTGCTTGAGTCTCTAGGGAGGAGAATTCATGCCAGGCATGGGAAACTGGAGACACCTTATTGTACTGACATACAGATTGCTTCTCCGTGTGCCCCCGGACTCAGAGAAACTCACGTTTCTAACTGGGTTGCTGTGTTGCCCTTTGCTGAAGTCAACTTTCCAACCTGCTTCCGAGCGCAGAGAGCTGTACCCATCGGAATGATACAGGAGTTTATATCCCTGAACCTTTAAATATATGATTGTGGATAAGCTAAGCAGCTGCAGTATTGAGTACCCACTTTGTATCTCCTAACCTGTATGTTGCTGCTTTCACCTGATTGCTGCTTCCAGCTGACGTTTAGTTTCCACCTGCGAAAGGCTACGTTTTGCTGAAGAGGTGGTAGATGAAATGCTGGGTTGGTTGTGGTACCTCCAGAAGGGCTGGCTTTGGTTCAGTAGCCCTCCAGTGTAAACTATGAAAAGGAAGGAAAATAAGGAGATAATTCAGAGACCTTTCTGTGACCTTCTCATCCATTCAGTTGCTGAAGGAATGAGGAAGATTAAGTTCAAAGGAGAAACAAACGGCTTTTACTTCTGTTGTAAGTGCTTATCTCCATATGTTCGTAACTGTACTGAGTTACCAGAGCTAGACAGGTACAGAGATGCTGAAGCAGGGGCTTTGGTATTTCAGCTGCTTGTTCATGCCAAGGCCAGCTGGCATGAACCCTCTGGGGTTCATGAGGGTTACAGTGGGCACATTAAATCTGGATTCTGTCGTCTTACCACGTTAGCAGGGTACCCACACTTTGCATTTACAGAGAGTGACATATGGACATTGGAGCAAGCCTCCAGCATTGCACCAGACTGGATTTTTTGTCAGGAACTTTCCTCATCTACTCAACCCTTAAGAGCTATTTCCACCAAATTTCTCCTCCCCTTTTCTTTTTTTAACATTTCAGTTGGACAAATCGTTCCTGTTGAGTTGGAGATGGCAGCTCCTTTTACTTGCTGGATGAGAAACGCTGGCGGTCCTTGGCGTAGGTCTGTGCTGTTTGCTGCAGAGCTCGGCTAGGCAGGAGCCCACAGATCGCTGTTGGTGGGCTTAGCCTGAAACCTCTCAAAAGCAGGATGAACAGGAATTGTTCATTCTGTTTTCCAGAGGACACTTTTGGCCCAAATGAATTTGTTGTATATTTGCAGTTCAGTAAATCTTCTTTTTTTCCCTTGCTGTTTCTTTAGTTGCAACAGGGTTTATTGATGCATGTATAGAAGATAATGAAAACCTATGTTTCAGCTCATCTTTAAAGGCTTCAACGTAGTTCGCTATCCTAAATGGAATTGCTTGGATCCCATAAAGAAAAATGCCTTTTGTGGGGAAAAAAACAAAGTATGCTTCAGATCCTACCCCAGTGAATGTAAGAAATTCCTGCCTTGGAAGAGAGCCAGTAATTCTGATTTCTAACAAAAACATCTGACACAATTTCCTTCTTGAAGGACCTGGGCCAAGCAGGTGACCAACACCCTGCCTCCCTGAGCTGGACCACCAGCCCTGTCAACCCCTGTAAATCAACCCCCTGTAAGCCCTTTTTACCCCTGTAAATCCAACAGTCGAATTACCCTGTGCCTGCACAGCCCCAGCACAGGGCTTGCTCTGGGATTGCTTGTGGGAGGCAGTCGGCTCTTCCTCTGTAGTTTCATCCATCCAGTCTAGTACGTACGAATAATTTGTGAGCTTCCTTTGGCTATGAAAACATGCTCAAGTCTACAGAATGGGCCCCTGAATCGCCTTTCACTTTGAAACTGGGAGCATCTCTGCTGAAGCCAGTGTCACCCTGATGGGAAAAGATTGCTGGGATGACAAAAACTGGGTGCAGCCATGCCGTTCAGTGCAGTGTGTAGCAGCATAATTACACGTTAAGGGGAGGGCTGTCAGTGTGCATTAGATGCCGTATGTGTGCGGGTGCAGTGTAGACATACTCATCGTCAGCGCACCGCTGTTGGCTGTGCCTGTCAGGCAGTAAGGAAGGCAGAGGCTGACGTACGCTCTGCTTACAGGGGAGGCAATTCCCGCATTCAGGTGGCCAGTGTTGCTGGGAGCTCCTCTTTTCTTCCTTTAGGACAGTTTCTCCTTTGAGATGTTGAAAACCTTATTTATTTTCATTTTTGTCCTTTTTTTTTTTGTTATGTAATTCATCTTATGATATTCATAGCTCCTCTCTGCAGGGTCCCTTCGTATCTTTCCTTCCCATCCTCTGTGGCCCCTTCTTCACCACGGCCAATTTTCACTGAGATGTTTCTATGCAATTTCTGCTATTTGTCTGAAAAGTCCCATCCCAATACAGCCAACAGGAAACTCAACGTTCATCGTGAAGAGAGCTCTAGAAATGCTTGTGGCCATCCTGAGAGAAGAAAAATAAAAGGGAACCTCTTTGGCAGTCTGTAGATACGAAACTCAAACCAAACGACTGCTACTCCGCAGTTGGGGCTTGAGGCTTATTTCCATGTCTTTGTGGGATTCAAGTATAGACGTTTGTTTTCTTCCCCATATATAGCATTCATATGTAGTATATTCAGAATGAAGAAGCATTCATATATTACACATGTAATATTCTCAATATGAAAGTGCTAATTGTCATTGTAAAATATACTTTCAGTGTATTTTTCCCAGTGCCTGCCTGAAGCTGAGCATAAATCTTTTTATGCCTCTAAATTTGTATTCATGACAGTTTTATTCACTGTGCTTTTGCTTCACTTTGTCTTGCTTTAGATTGCACATCATTCCCGACAGTGGAGGAAGAGTGGATTTTGAAATTTTTTTTTGTGTCAGATTTCCCTGTATCCAATTTTATCAAAGAAGCTGTCACCAACTTCTTCTGAAACCAGCAAACCTTTTTCTTTCTAATTACATTTTTACCATATGTTAATCCAGATGGCATATGCCAAACATTTTCTAGGGTGCTATAAAATGACCTGACTTTAGAGGATTTAACTGCTGAAGAAGCCTATGAAAAAAATAGAATTGACACCGGGGCAGAAAAATAGTCCTAGAAAGAAAGAAAGAAAAAAAAAATCAGATAAATCTTCCCAGTTGTATTTTGTACCTGTGATATTGAATTCTCAGCATACACACCTGCACGAAAACAGTGAAAATGTAAGGAAGATTTTATTGAAGTGTTAAAAGTTGGCTCCCTTTTTAACAGCCGAAAATAAAATTTTTGCCTCTTGCATATGTCTAAAAAGAATTCTGGAGCTGTGAGCTACTCTCTGGTTTGCTACAAAATGGAGCAAAAAAGAGTTTGTCAAGCCACCAGATTCTCTATAGGAGCAGCAATTTTACTTAGCAATGTAATAACTATTTGGGCACTTTTTTCCCTGAAATGTTATTTCCAGGTAGAATGTCGACAGATACAGTTGATGCATGATTTTGACACTTGTGTCCTAGTTCTTAATATTTCTTGTGGGATTCCTTGGAGAAAATAAATTGAGTTATACTGAGAGGTGCCAGGAATTTGAGGAGAGGAGGAAGTAGGGAAGAAGGTTATTTTTCATATTTAGCTACTATTTAAGATAAATAAGTGAAGATCAATTTTTCATTTTCTGGAGAGTTTGTGTATTCGTTCTCAACTATGACAGTTTCCTTTTAACTGTCGTTGTTTTAATAGTCTTTCCAGGTTATCAAGGGGAAAACTGTATGATACCCTCATGTTGTTATCAGTTTCCATAATACAGTCTCAAGCCATTTTACTTAGTGCTAATTCCTGAAGAGAGGTGATTGAGTGCGAATCAAATCTACTTTCTTTTGTTGCTGCAATACCTGTTACAACTCCCAGTTGCAAAGGAAATTTTGAGGGCACAACCTGAGGCTCTGAATAGAGTATGAACCAAGATGTGGTTTTGGGGCAGGGTGGGCAGAGGCTCATGTTCTAAGGGATTCAGGTGGACAACTGTAAATAGAGGTTTGTTCGATGTCCTTAACATGCCTAGGTCTTTTTGAAAATCACAACTGCAATCAACAAAGCAGATCCTCCACCTCCTCCAAATTAATGAGACAGGATTTTAATAGTGCTCAACAGTTTGAAGTGATTTTGTTATTTCTGAATTAAACCTCTGCTAAAAAGTCCTTATCTCCATCCTCCCCGCCCACTTCCACTCATCAGCCCATGAGTGGTTTGACATTTCCACAGACTCCTCTCCCTCATTGACCAGGATTACACCTGCTGTGTCTCAAGTCAAAACAGAGTCTATTTTGTAGTTAAATCAATCTGTATAGCAGAGACATTGTAACTATGTAAAAGCTAAGGATTAAAACCCTTGAAATTGAGAATTGGTGTTAACCTTTGAAGTAATTGAAACAAGTTGTAATACAGAAATACAAAATGAAGCACCAAAACGCACCCTGTCTTCGCGCTGTCATGGCGGGATGCAACAACCGTTTGATTATGGTTAAGTTGTTTTGGTGTTTGTGGGCGTGCAGCTGTATTAAACTCACCTTGAGTTATCACCTTTTCTGCTCTCTTTTTGAATGTCTTTGCAGAATGGAGCTAAAGTTGTTCAGCTGCCTCTGTTACGTACTCCCAAAATAAAATTTATCATAACCAGGGTCACTGCATTCATGCCGCAGTTTTCAATTTCTTAGAAGAGTTAGACCCCCCCTAAGCATTTTCCTGTGGAAATGCAAACTCCTTCATAACAATTTGAACCTACTGAGGACAGATTTTCTTAGCTGCCATAGACAACCTCTCAGAATTAGCTCACTAATCCCTGAGTGTCAGGGAATGACGCATCAAAATCCGAAGGCTGAAAAAGCATTGTGCTTTGGATACTTTGCTTTTAATTACTAATACGCATTATTAAATCAAGCTGTCATTTTAATTACAGTCTTTGTTTAGATATTCCTTGGGTTATTCAGCGTGTAATTTGAATGAGGAAAACGCTCAGAAGGTTTCTGTAGAAAGCGTTACCAAGTTAATCATTATGAAGCTAATGATGTGATGATTCAAAGCACCAGCCTTAAACCATACCTCAGACTTTCAGGTATGCACTTGTTAGGTTAGGCTCCAAATAGTGTCCTGGGCAGCTGAATTGTGTTTGCAAGTGCTGGCTGCCTTCTCGCAGCTAGGCAGTGTTTCCCAAGGTGTTTTTCTTTCCTAATTTTCTTCTTCCTTCACTCACTGTAGACCCCGTTGTGGGTGAGCGTGCAGGTGAATTTATGCCACCCTGCAATGCCTCCGCTCTGCTCTGTGTGTCGGTACTAGCACACTTGGATGCTTTCTCTCGCATTTTCCCCGTTACCCTCTCTTTTGACTAGAGTAGTTGCCACAGAGAGCTTTTGAGAGTAAGTACTTGGAATTACACTTCTGCTATGATTTTCCATAGCTGGTAGTTTATCTCTCGGTAGAGGCTGGGATATAAAATTTCTGTTCAAGAAATTCCCGGAGAATTACTCTCCTTAATAATGGCAGCTGTCTCCCACTGCTCACAATAAGAGTACATCAGAGAAGATCGCCTTTTGTAAAGCAGGGACTCATCTCAGTCATTGAAAATGGTAGGAAATAAGTATCTCCCTTTGAAAAGGCAATCTAAGGGCAGCTTGCCTTTGTGTGTGTGGAAAGAACAGTTCATACTTAAAATCTCAGCCTTTTTCCTTTTCTTCCATTTTCCCTTCAGAAGAGTAAATCTTTAGGTATGATCTAAGCACAGTACCATCTAAATATATTTTTTTACTGTGTTTGAAGCAAATGAGAAGTTTGCAATGTTGCAGTTATTCTTATAAGATGTTTCACTGTTTAAGTGATGCTCTGTATAATGTTCCCAAGGGTGGCTGTTTTGAGTTCAAGTTTATTAGATTCTGGTTTAGAACTCTAAGCATAGTTATTCTTCAGGAGTCAGTATTTTCCATAGCTGAGATGGAGATCAAATACCTCTAATTAATGCAAAATTCAAATTAGTCTTGAACTATGGTACTACAACTGGCATCTCAATAATGAACTAGCCGCAGGAGGAAGCGGGTTTGTCAACGTACCATCACACAAAGCTTTGAGTATTCATCTAATCTCTTCTGGGATCGTATTCATATATCTTGCTGCTCTCTTGAAGTACACGTCCAACGTACTGAATGATACAAGAATATCTGATGCAGCAAGCTGTGGAAGCGTGAGATGCAGAGCCTTTTTAGTTGATGTATTTGAAGGTGGATAACCTTAAAAATCAATAAAACCTGCTGCGCCACTCAGAATCATGATAGACTGCTCCTCGCTGATCCTCTTGCTTAGGCTTTGAATAACTGATGCTGTGCCGCTGCAGATTCGCAGTACAAACCGATGCAGTGGCTGGATTGAGGCATCCAGTAGCAGAGCTGCTCTTTTGAGCAAATCTGTATGTCCACTCGTGGAATTTGTTATCTGAAGTGTAGCTGTTGGTGGGTTTTTTTCAGGGGTTGTTTTGAGGTCTTTTTCCCTTTATGATTTAGTTTTCAAACCAGACTACACAAGTGCTTGAAGAGAGAGGATGTACAATGGCAGGAAAGTAATTCTCAAAGGCTCAAGCGGTATTTTCAAGTTGCTTGTGAATATGGTATTTCTTCTTTGGGGACAGCGTCAGCTTGTAGTGCTCCAGTTACAAAAATGGGAACAGCTATTAGGAATAAATGATTAAATAGAATATTTTAACTTTGAGGGAAGTTCGGTAAGGCCGTCACCTAGAAGAGGTGACAAATGCAGAGTTTCATATTCTTTACCAAAGCAAAGTTCACAAGTTGAAATAAATAGTTTCTGAAATACCAGTCACACCTCAGAAAGTGTCCCATTTGAAAGGCAAAATGGTTGAGTATCTAGAAGCCCAAATCATAAATAGGAGTTGGTGGGGAGGAGGGTGGCTGGGAGGTCTTAAAGAGAGATTTCATAAAGAGTCTGAATAAAACTCTCTGGATTTTCTAACAGTTCTTTTGAATAAACATAATAGAAAATTATCTAGAATTAATTGACAAAAACTGGACAAACAGGAGGAGGAGAAAGAAGTATCAGATGTGATACTCTACCTAGTAAAAGAAAATATATTTTCTTTGCTGACTTCACCTTATACAGATGGTAGGAGAGCACAGAGATATTCACTCTCTCCTATTTTTATGAAGAAGTAGCTTCTGCTCCCTCTGATCATATGCATAAAAAGGCAGGCTGTTACTCGTAGGCAGACTGAATCTAGTGATGGGGATAGAGAGTTTCCTTGAAGAAAAACCCTGGAAAAGTCCAGTCACAGGAATAAACTCCCACTGAGAGTTTCCTGAGATTTTGCTGCTCTTCTGTGTATCAGTAATAGAAGCAGACCATAGAGAGAATGGAAATTGATGTCATCCAAGGTGTACATGTTGGGGAAAGATCAGAGGAGTTTTTGCATGTCATTGATGCTGAAAAGGGATCTCTGAATGATGCCTTTCTCCTTATGGACTGCCTGTCTAGAGTTCTTCAGTGAATTGTATTTGAAGGTGGAAAAGGGACAGGAGGTGAGAGCAACAGTTCTGGTCACATGGGGTGTCCCCCAACTCTCATGTTATAACATGTTATATGTAAGATTATCAAGGATATGGGAAAATTATGAGGAGACCAACTTTAAAACTGGGGATGCTGCCTACTGCAGTAGGGATATCTGCCTCTCTGGTCTCCTTTGTGGTGTTCTTAGCCATTGCGTGCCTGGTCGTTACCTTTCTCGGTGCAGGAGCCTGTGCCCTCCCTGCAGACGGGGTTGGGACTTGGCTGTGTTTGTCTGCTGCATTTATCCACCGAGAGCTGGAGTTAGTTCTGCACCTGCAGATTGACAGTCTCTTGAAGATAAAGAAAGAGTTAAGTCTTGACCAGGCAGCTTTAAACAAATACTATCTGAGCTCTGTCAAGACTGCAATAACTTGATGCCACCAGCTGTAGTCTTGCCTTCAGGCTATGCTGCCCAGGTATTGCTTCTTGTCTGCGGTGGTGACTTGGTTTCCTGAAGCACATGAGTTCAATTAATGGCATTTGGAGGGGTATGAAACTGGAGTGGTCTGTTTGTCTGTGTAATCGGCACAGGGAATTGATAGCTGTGATTCAGCAGGGAGCTCCAGGCATTGGATGGGAAACATAAAGTTTGTTCCAGTTCAGTCTGCCTGCAGCACCAGTCACGTTTCAATGTTTATTAATGTTAATTTAGAAGTCTCTATGCTTTTAAGCCATGACCTCTTTCATGGATATGTGATGTTAGATAGCTTTCATCCTTTTTATTTTCTGCTTGAAAAGTCAAGATCTTTCCCTCCAGCCATGAGAATTTTTTTCTTCTAGGTGCAATAAGTAAGCTTCATCATAACAATGTAGCTGAAAGTAAAGTATTTTAGAAATTGCTGATAAATGTATTTCCTTAATTTTGGGTTGGTTTTTTTTTTTGCCCTGGAACAGTTTGGAGTGACTTCGGAGAGTTTACTCCAGTAGTAAATATAGAACTGTTACCTTTGCCTTAGGTAGTCTGTTTGAGAGGACTCAGCTTGGAAATTTGCTTAACATTTTAGAAACCCAAATTTAAATGTGTGTCCTCTATTCTTGCAAAACACTGGCAGACTCTAATTGTTTTGTTTTACATTATGAGCAGGTCACTCTATTGTTTTTCCTTTCCAAAAAATGAAGGATGAAAAATTCAAGCACAGATGACAAAGGCTTTATTGTTGGGTTATTTTTCTTTCATATATGGAGTATGATTAATCGTGTGCTGTCAAGGAGAGACCTCTTTATAGGTTGATACTCTTGATTAATATTTGAGACATGCCAGCAGCATTATTACTTTATGTATAAGAAAATCTAATAGAAAATTATTAAGTTGATGTTTTAGTTCCTATAGTGAGAACATTTCAGGTATTCATCTCATATCGTTGCAGAAATTGCTTGGCTCAAGTAGATACCACAAAATCACGTTTTAATGATTTTTTTTCCTTTTTCCATCTTTTTTTTTTTTTCTTCACAGTCACATGACACAATCAGCCACATTTGAAGACCCTCGAATAGAGAGCTGCCAAATAACCCCTCCAGCCCCTCGGAAGGTGGAAATGAGGAGGGATCCTGTGCTAGGATTTGGGTTTGTGGCTGGTAGTGAAAAGCCAGTTGTTGTACGCTCAGTAACACCAGGTATGTTTTCCTCACCTGCCCCCAGAAGCGAACTTGAACTTAATCTACTGAGGTGAAATACGGTTACAAATTTGAGTACTGTTAAAATCTTCAGGCAGACAAAGTAATCACAAATACTACATGGGATTTTAAGCCTTGTATTGCCCAGTAGTTTCCCTCCTTGCACTCATTTTTGAATGTTATGTAAATGTGTTAACAAAAAGCCAGTTTTAGGTTATTGCTCTGAGCCATTTGCCTGAAAAAAGTTGACCCACTTCATTCAAGGAAAGGTCCTCTCCCTGTTATGTTTATATTGGTTTGATGTCACCTTCATTGCCATTGAATCAGTGTTTGCAAGAGCTATGTTGAGTTGCGAGATGAAAACTTACACATTTTTCATCCTTTTTATCATTAGCTTCCCAAGGAGAACTTGGTTTCTAACTATAATACTTGGTTCTAACTATAATACTTGTTTTTGAAAAAGAGGATGTTATTGCTGGCTTCTTGTTTATTCTTTTTTTTAGTGGATACTTCTGTATAACTGTGTGGCAAAAAGCCAGGTCAAAATAGATCCCTAAACGTCTTACCTGGAGTGAAAATTAGTGACATTTGTGGTATTTTTGAACTTATGGGGGACCAGACCTGGGACTAATCAGTCTCCCGAGTAGCGGGCTCCTGCTCTCTATGCTTAAAAGTTCAGTTGTTACATAAAATTGCGTTGGAGCCAAGGGCAGGGATTTGACTTTGCTCTTGTTCGATATGTTCTCCAGAACCCCTGCAGAGAGCAGAGGAGAGGCAGAATCGACTTTGTGAAGTTCTGATGTCATTTACCCACGTGTGGGCATCGATTATATTTGTATTGCTTTCAGATGAAGCGAGCAGTGTAACTAATATTTGAACCAGATCCAGACAGCTATTTTCTCCCAAGTTAGCATTATTAATGTTGTTTTATGTTAAAGTTCAGTTTGGAAAAAGTGTTTATTATGTTCTGTTCCAAGTGAATAGGAGGAAAGATGAACTCAGGCCAACATTCTCCTACCTGGATTTGTATCCATTTATGCTGGATATATAAGTGAAGTAAAGTTTTCAAACCAAACAGAGGAAATGAACAGCATTAGCTCAATTGTTAAATGAATTGGGTTTGATACTGATTAAGACTTCGTCTTCATATTGGTAATATTCTTGGGTTTTTTATGTACCATCATTGCAGAGTTTAAAGACAGAAGATTAGAGAAGATAGATCTTTTCACTAGCAGTTGCGATGTCACACCCTCTTCTGGGCATGTAATCGTGCTGAGAAGCAAAGTATTATGTGCATTTTATGAAGCATAAACTTGATATGCATTTCAGCAGGTCAGAGTCCAAAGCACATAGACATGGACGTGTCTGATTGTCTACTCAGACTAATGCTAAATATCTGTGTCTAACTGAAAGTGGCAATGCTTTTGGACGTATGTAAAACTTGGGTTCACCACGTGGTAGGAATCCAGAGGAAAAGAGACTCAGAGGCTGGAGGTGTAGAAACTTACTGTCTTCACATTGAAGGAAACAGGTTTGTTTCGCCCAGAGCAGAAAAGTCAGAGGAGAGACCTGCAAATGAGTTTCAAATATGTAAGTGATGTTTCATAGGAATAAGGTGTTCTCCAGTGTTACTTTGCCTTGGACAGGAAACAACGTGTTGCAACAAGGAAGATCTGGTATAGACACCAGGGAAAAAGACTTCCTGATGTTAACAGTAGTTGAACGGGATCATTTATTTACTGGAAAAGGAGTCATCCTCAGGGTGGTCTTACAAGTATATCAGACAAACATTGATCAGGGATGAATAAGGTATGGATGATCACACCTTAAAGGGTGAATTAGGCCACCTCTTACAGGTCCTTTTGGCCCTCCAGAAAATTAAGCCCTTATTTTAGGTGGCTAGATGTGGGTTTGGAACTGAACTTGAGGAACTTCAGTAGTAAAGCTGCTAAGCCACTAGCTTTCAAGATTTTCCTGGTGAGGAAGTGCTGGTAATGTCAGAAATAGTGTTAGTATTAAACATGCCATTAGTTGAAGAAAAAACCACTGGTAGGATGTGAACAACAGAGTGTGCCTGTGCATTTACAATGGTCTGCTAACCTGTGCTTTTTTTTCCCCCCTTTGTCTCCAGGCGGCCCCTCTGAAGGAAAGCTTATACCAGGGGATCAGATCATAATGATTAATGATGAGCCAGTCAGCACTGCTCCAAGGGAGAGAGTCATCGACCTTGTCAGGTAGTTGATGTCCTGTCACTTAAACTATGAACCCAGCGGCTTATTGCCCGTGCAGTCATTTGATAATACAGCAAGTCTTGCCTTCTCATGGCTGAGAAAAGAGAAAATAATGTTGCTTTAGTCATAATGACAAATGGTGAAGTATTTTAGTATTGAAATGAAATATCCTCTTAAATGTCCTCTGGGTAGAAGAAAAAAATATAATAAGATATTGGAATAACTCCAAAATACTTGGGTATCAAAAGAGGAATAGTATTCTCCTGGTATTTATCTTTTGTATGGGTTATTGAAAAGATAATTCCTGGAGCAAGGCAGCTCCAGTCACTGTTGCTCTATTGATTTTTTTTTTTATATGAAGGAAGTCGGGTCAGGTCTGTCTTATGCGAAGAGGAAAGAGAATGTAATGGGGTGATTTTTGAGAGTGGATGGGTGCATGTAAATGAGAATATGTAGGGAAGCTCTAAGAGTGTTTGAGTGGATTGCAAGTAGGTGAGTTTGTGTGAAAAGAGCAGGGCTATGTAGATAGGAGCCAGAAAACAAGAAAAAACTGACTGTGGAGAGTGTAGGAAAGGAGAAATGTCAATATTTGTAATGGGATTTAGAAGGAAAGAAAGGACAGGGGCTGACAAATGCTCAGGATGTAGAAAAAGACGTGAAGTGGTTCACATAATAAGCTTTGCATTTGGAGTAACAAGAAATGTTAGTGCATTGCGTAGAAAAATGACTAGTAATTAAAAAATTAAACAAAAATGATTATTTTAAATTCTAGTAGCCTGATTGCTGGACACAAGTTTTGTTTCTGTATTTTCCTTCTCATTGGTATAAAATCTGAATTGGTGGGTCTAGTTGATTCCTGGGAGATACTCAGGTTTTAACTGTGCGGGTACATCTCCTCAGAACTGGTAGCTGTCAGTGTTGTCAGTGTTACCCATGTAATTTTGAAAAGTCACATTTGCTTCCAGAAATTTGGGCAGGAGGTGCCGTGATAGTTGTACTCCTCTTGCAGATCACAATTTGAGCAAATGGGTGCTCATTTGCTGGGGATTCAGGTGTGAAGCAAACTTCCAAATGAGATAAGGAGATGGTATAAAGATGCCAGCAATACTGATGACTCTATCTGTGTTAGGGGGGTTTGGACAAAATACAATACATTTTCAGATTTAAAAAAAAAGTGTTAACCTGCAAGTCAGCTAACAGAAACAGCACATTAAGAGGGCACTTGGACACTCTTGATTTTTTGTGACAGAGACCCCATGAACTACAGGAGCTGTCCTATTCGTAATAAATTTCTGTCCTATACTCTGTATTGATCATCAGCATAAGCCTCACAAATGGGTCTTAGACTCTTTTTTGGTGTCTGTTTCTTCATAAAGCGATCATATTGCAGTCTTTATTCTTTGCCTGATTCTTTGATACGTAAGTAATCAGAATTAGGATCTCTATCTCATTTCTCTACTGCCAGCAATATGTAGTAATAACAACAAGGAAAATAGATTGATTAGGCCTGAGACAAACTGAGTTTATTGTGTGACTGATTCTCTGTCTGCCTTCAAATGAGAAACAGAATAAAAATGTCACCCTTTGCAATTGTGTTGACTCCATGGATACTGTCTTAAATTAAGTGTTGTTGCATTCCAGGGGAAGCTTTTGGTGACATTCTTCTTACACTGTAATTCCACCCCGCTCTCAAAAATCTATGTGCTGTGGGATTTCGACAGCAACTCGTTCTTTGATAAGACTCAGAGTGAAATGCCCTGGGGTTGTGTATTACAGCATTTGAAATGAAGAACTTTCTTTTCATGCCAGTGGGGACACCTGGAATGATTAGGCACTGTCACTGTACAGTCCTGACACCATAGCAGAAGCAATTCTTAACCCCAATGAAATAATGAATCCCTTCTGCATGATAGACGGTTTTCATACAGGTTAGATACATCTACAACTTTGAAAATGCTTGCTTTCAGTTTTCAGTGTGCATGGAAGCAATTCTGAAACCTTGTTTTCCAGCTGGCAGCAGTGTATCTGTGGTTAGCAATGAGTATGTTTTAGATGCATAGGTTGGGCAATGGGCATAATTGCAAAATCATGGAAGAATTGAGATGGGATTTCTGGTCATCCAGTCTAACCTCTTGCTCAAAGCGAGCCAGTGTCAAAGTTAGATGTCGCTGCTCAGCACTTGTCAGATCAAGTTTTTAATATCTCCAAAGATGGAGATTTCGCAACCACACAGGGCAGATGTTTCAGTTCTTAACCAGTGGCCTTTCAAAGACGATAGAGAACAGCTTTTACAAGACATGAGCCAACTCCCTTGGCAGCATTAGATGCATCCCATCTAGGCCCATGAACTTGTGAGTGTTCCTTTTGCCTAAGCAATCCCTAATTCAGTCTCTGTCTACCTCTGTTCCCTAAATTCTGCCACGAAGCTCAGGGACCAGGATGGCAGACCTTGCCACTAAAGACCAAAGCCAAGAAAGCATCAAGTACCTCAGCCTTTTCAGTGTCCTTCATTAAGTTGCCCACCCCATTTAGCAGCTAGTTCGTATTTCCCTTGGCTTTCACTGCTGATGTAGCTGTAGAGGCCCTTCTTATTACCCTTCACAGCTTGTACCAGTTTCAGTGCCAGCTGAGCTTCGCAAACTCCATCCCTGCCTGGCCAGGTGGAGATTCTCTGTTTCTCCTGGGTAACCTCTCTCCATTTCCATCTCTGCTTGGCTTCCATTTTGTGCTGGGTCTTGGTCCCTGTGGAGCCACACTGGTGTCTGGCTGTGTCTACCCGCTTCCTTGGGGATTGGAGTAGACCGTTCTGGCTTTGGAGAAGGCTCTCCATGAAGATCACCCAGCTCTACTGAGCTCTGGCCTTTCAGAGCTGGACCCTGCCCACCAGTGCCCTGGTCAAGCTGAATTCTGCTCTTCAGCTTGGACTCCTCTTCCTCTTTCCCCTCAGGATCTTACACTGTACCATCTCGTGGTCACTGCAGCACATTCATGAAAAATGGATATTCCAACACTGTATTTTTTTTTCTGTGATTGTGTGGTCTGCTGCTGATTAGGTATAACCAGGCATATTTTACATTCATTATGTGAAATTCTGTGGCTATTTTTATGCAGCTTTCCCTCAAAGCTTTCTGTAAGGTCAAGAAATTATTTGTCTTTATAATTGCCGAGAGTGTGGAAAAAATTAATCTACTTTCAAAATACAGACATAAAGATTATAGTATGCCAAACAGAAAAAAATCAAACTGCATGAGAAAAAAAAAAAGGCAGATTTCATAACCAGATGAGCATCATGCTTTAACAAGCTTAGCGAGACTCAAAACTTCCAAGCAAAAGCATACACAAATGTTAGATGCTAAGACAACCTTGAATGTTGAACAGAGTTTTTAGTGTAATGCAATATTTAATTGTTTCCCAAGAAAACATTGTCGGGACATTTACTTATCAAAAGATTTATGCTCTTGAAGGAAAAGAAAATGAAAAAGAGAAATCCTGCAACAATCAATCTTAAATCCAAAACGTAAAAAAGAATTCAGAATGTCCATCAAGAAGGGTATCTGAAAAATGACAAATAAATCTTTTTTCATTAAGAAAAAGCATTTCCCTAAGCAATGAATTTGCTTTATTTCTAAATTTTCCACAAAATAAGTCAGAGCAATTTTTTTCAGATCATTTGTTTTTCTTCAGCCCTTTTCCTATCAGCTCCAAATTAATTGTGTACTTTTTACTCCTACAGGGTTAGAAATAGACTGGTCTCTTAAGAAAGTCTCTTTTGTGTAATGGTTTTACTACAGGGAAATGCAAGAAGACAAAAGGAGCACATAATCCAGAAATTTTCAAATTGTATTGTATTTTAATATTTTAATTATGTGTGTGCTTTCTAAACATTCATTACTGGAAATAAGCTCCCTTAAGTAGAAAACTGTATTAAAGCCACTTCGGCTGACTCCAGGGGGTACTGAGCAGGAACCTGGTGAAAGATTTTTGTTTGTTTTTTAAGAATTGAGGGATACTGTTGCATCCTAGGAGGTCTCAGGTCTGGAGGTGATTGGGGATATTCATTATAAATATCCCCTGTAGGTCATTCTCATCCGTCTAATTCTTTTGGCTCTGCTTTACTAGCAACATTTAATTAGCGTTCAACTTGTCCTTTGGAAGCCAAGGTTGCAGAAATATGAATACAGTATGGTTTGCAGATGAAATAACATAAGGACTCATTATTTCTGGGTAATGTTCAATGGCTTTTGCACCATATTATGTTCTCCTGAGCTACTTTCAAACACAAACCCAGAAGTCATGTTTATGGTTTCCTTTACAAAGAGAGATCATCTTTATGAGCATCACTTATGGCTGCAGTCTAGATGTGTTCCATTCAAGACAGAAAGTTATTGAAGTTTGAAAAAGAGGAAGAAACAGGGCCAGTTTTCTAAATGTATGGTTACAGTCCAGGCAAGGAGCAATAGAACAGAATACTAAAGAAAGATGTATTTGAAGTGCAGTCAGTTCAAAATTGTAGCAGGAGCTACTTATCTTGGTCTTCTTTTACTGCTGGTACAGATTCTGTGACTTGAAGCTTTTCACACATACTTAACAATAAGTACTTTGAGATAACATTAAAGTCATTGCACAGTGTAGCAATTTTTTGCATATTTGAAGGTGCGCAATAATGGAGGAATAACATATCAGAAGGTGTGTTCATGTACTGTATCAATTAATTGGATGTTCAGAGGTGCATGTATTTCATTATCATTGATTAATGTTAAATTTGTGTGTTCTTAAGAATCAGTTTAACCAACCAAACCTTCTTTTGAAACACTTAAAGAAATATATCTAACAATTAATTTGCCTTATAATATGTTTATAGGTAATTTCTATAGCATGAAGAACTTGATTGTCTTAGATTGTACTAAGTATGCAGTAGCCTGCAAGTACTCCAACATAATGTAAAATGTCTTTTTGTTTAGCAAGGTATTTTACTGAAATTTTAAGTGACACACAGATCTACTGCTTACTCCATACGGGAAACCCTGAGTAGGGCATGGTAGTGGTATTTTGATCATACTTCAATTAAAGTAGTTATCCAGGCAACCTGTGAGGAGAGATGGGCACTTGAAGAGGGTGATCCATCCGAGATACTTGTTTTGGAATAAACTGCCCTGTTGCAGGAAGCTTTATTTATGCATTGACTAAAGAAGGAGCACAGAAAGCTACCTTAGAATAGAAACCTGACTTCTAGGTTGCTAAATTAGGCTAGATTAGTCCGTTCCTTGAAACTGTAACAGCAGTAAATTAGTATTTGACGTCCTGTGGAATTCCACTAAAAGACTTTAATTGCAAAGTGCGAACTTAAAAAGGTGAAATTCATTAAGGGCTTTACTTTCTTGTTAGCTCTATTTTCTATTTAAGAGAAGTGACTCAAAAACCTTTCTGAAATAACTCTTGCTTTGGCAAGTTAATGTCACCGCAAGTTTTCATCAAGAGGATCTGGAGGATTCTCTCAATTCTGCAGTAGAATTTCTGTTTTAATTTTGTATTACACTAAGACTGAAGGAACCCTCCAGGATTTCGGGCTGCATGTTGCATTTTAAGTGCTAACATGAATTTAATCGATACTGACCCTTCTCACCATTATCATGCAGTGGATGAGGATTCTGTCACTGCCATTTGACTCCGTGTGTGTCAGGGGACCAGTTTGTCTTCTCTGCATCGTCATAGCTAAACGCAAGTGCAGAAGGGAGCTCAGTGGCGGTGCCTGTCATCATTGTCTTCTCACAGCAGCTGAAAATACCACTTTTCAAATGTAATTTCTGTCTTTAGGCTTCAACTGTTTCATATACTGGATCTAGCAATTTTGATGACTTTAATATTAAGATATTCTTTCTTCATCAACATCACAGAGAAAAAATCAAGCATATTAAGCTATTAGCTTATGATACTGCTTAGCAACTGAGAATCTTGAAACCTGCTTTTCCTGAAAAACCAGTCATGTGGACCTTTTAATCTGAAGGTACTCCATTACACTCCCAGTTCTGTATATAAATCTAGAGGCTATACCCATTTTGTTTCAAGCCTTGGTCTATGAATAGGTACTGTTTTGGTTTTTTTGATACATGATGCTGAACAGAGGGACAAAATGTCAGACTAAATTTTCTGTAGGAGTTTTACAAGTGACATCAATGGAGATAAGCTTTCTGCCAGGGCATTTAATTAGCTACCTCTAATCAGCTGGCCCAAGCGTAGAGCTGGGAGTCAGGATATGAGACCTCCGTTCCTGTCTGACTTGAAGGGTGTTGTTAGATGTGTATCTTCTACCTTCTGAGGTGTTCCTGCAACACAATACAGAGATAACTTTATATCAGCTGCTACAATCGAGCTGTGAGGGCACAGATTTAGTATTGTCTGCTTTACCTTTTTTTTGGCTGCTGCAGTGAGGTACTTCTGGTACTTGAGCTAGTATATTGAGAGTTAATTCAGATCTGTCTAGATTTTAATTATTAATCTGTAATATGGTTTCAGAAATGCTTGCCCACCTTTTCAAAGGCCTGTAAGAGTTAAGCTGAGTTGAAAGCTGTATAGAGATATTACTTGTTACTGTTAAAATCAATACCAACTATGGAAATTGTTCTCTTTTAAATCCATTGTATCTATGAAAGCATGCAGTCTCATATCCTTGCTCTGGTCTTAGCAGAAAGTTGGCTGACATGGTTTAGACAGGTTTGGGCTCAATAAATCAAATGTTTGGAATGCTGAGAACTTAATTTATGTTTCTTTTCATGTTCACCATGGTGGATGCCCCCTGGAGTTAGCAAGTCTGGAGTCTTTTTGAAATTCCAAGGCTTGATGTGTCATCTCGTTGAAGTGTTGTGTCATCCTCTTACTCTGTTATCCTCTAGAAAGAGGAGTCGGCTGTGATGCATTTTAGGTCAGCGCTTCCCTAACAAGTTGCTTTATGGTAACTGAATGCAAGGGTCCATGACAGAGATGTGAAACAGCTGTGCCCAAAATGCAAGCAGCTGTAGAAAATGCCTTCTTCAGATGTGAACCAGCAAATGTTGCTCTCATTAGCTTGTTCTGACAAGCAGGTTTACCGCTTCTCATACAACTAAACAAAAGCATTGCCTTGTCTGCGTGGAGGATTTACTTTGACACCAGATGCACTGATGTGAAAGTTTCAAAGTAATTGTTTCTATGTAAAGTCATACAAATCAACACCCAGCTTTGAGTTTATTATGAATTAACCCTTCCACATGATGGATTTCCTCTATATTGCGTGCTCTGCAATAGATGTTTATCCTTTGTGCTGTTGCTGCAAGCCCCGTGCATCAAAGGATTGCTTCCTGTTGGAATATGTAGCAGGAGGAACCTGAAAATCTCATGTCCTGTGTTTGGGGCAAGGAGGTGTCAAACTACAGCAATCTCATGGTTTCTCTTTCCCGACCCCATTACCTGTCTCTTTTGGGATGACATTTCCAAATCATAAAGGATTACATTGGATAAGCCAGCCCTCTACATCATGCCGTTGGTACTTGAATGTTCTGTGGCTTGGGTGGATGCCTTGGGGACATTACTACAGGACAGCTACACATACACAAGACAAGCACTGTGATACGGAGCAGTTTAATCAGCAGAAAGCAGAAAACAGGGAGGAAGACAAGACAGAGACAGCTTCAGGAGCTTGCTTGGCAAGTGCCAGTCTGTGCAGAACAGTTTCTGGGCTTGGAGAAGCAGTATGGGCTGAGAGACGAGGATTGTGCTGTGCACCTGGGGCTGCCAGCAAGGAGTGACTGTGAAGGATGAAGGTGACAGAGATGCCTTCACCACCGCATACACAGAACTCACAGAGCAACTCTGTCCTTCCAGAAGCGTGTGGCTGGCCAAACCGGGAAGTTTACAACTCCCTCATCCTGCCAGTCAGTTGCTGACTGATTCAGCACATACACATCAGCTAGTGAAGCTATTGTAAGGGAAAACATTGCCATTTTTGAGAAGATATGATAGTTGCGTGGTATAAGGCCTGTGATGCTTTGTGAAGGCTTATGTTGCACACAATGTGGACAGTGGTGGCATCAGCATTCCGTTTTATCCTGAGGCCGTGCTGGATATTTGGATCATAGAAATTAACTGGTTTTTATCTACTGCCTAAATAGCTTCAGGTTGACAGGGGAATACTGAAAGATGGATGGTAGTATCAAGGAAAGGGCTTGTAGTTACCATGAATTATACCCAAATGCTGAATGTTGATAGAAAGACAGCAAAGGTGATGTCAAGAGCTGGGAGGCAAACATGGTATTTTTATGATTTTGTAAGTTGGCCCTTGGAGGACTGTGTCTGCTGCAGGCACCTTGTATCAGGGAAAGGCAGAAAGATCCTAATCTCCTGTTTTAAGGAATGCTGTTTTGGGGGTGGCAGTTTTATATGCACCAGTGCTTATAGGAAAAGTAAAAGTAATTTAAACTGTTGAGAGAGAAGGGTGAAAAGACTGTGACCAATTTGCAATGTCTTATATGGTTTCATGAATTTGAAATACCTTTAGTTCTGTAGAAGCTCCTGGCAGTGTCTGTATTTGAAGGATTTTATGCATTTTACAAAAACTCATCTGTTTGTCAAATTGGAGAAAATAAAGCTAGCATAACTGTTAGTGTGGTGGCTATGTATGTCTTTTTTATAGCACAGTGAGTGTGGAGGGGGAAAAATGCAAAATTGAATAGCTTTTAAAAAATCTTGAACTATGTAATTGGAAAACATGAATAAATGGAGGTCTTAAGCCCTTGTCCTTGGGGCTGCTTAGATATTATGGACAGCTGGCATGTTGACTGGTGGTGTAATCCCATGTTTACAGTTAAGGGAGCCCTTTTTTTCCCTGTCAAGGTGGAAGCAGCTCTCCCTGGGGTGGGAAGGGGGTGAGGAGAGTGACTGGGAAATGGGTAAAACCCTACTCAGAGCAAAGTGTCATGGAGAGGTCTTGGTAGCTCATGGTCCAATGGTATAATGGTGTAATTTTAATGAATTGTGTAATAGAAAGCTGACTCAGGAGTTCCTGAAGATAGCAAGACCTTTTTCTGGCTCTTCGGCGTGTGATGCTGTGTCCTTCTGGCTTCTTGACTCTGAAAGTTAGTTTTTGGTATCATATTCCTATTTACTTCCCAGGCTACATTTAATGAAGAATGGTGCCTCCTGAAGCTGTGTGCTCCCATAAGGCGGCTGTCCCTCATACCATTAGGGTCCAGTTACAATGACGATTTCTACACTTCCATTTCACATCCCTGCTCTGCCAGCAATGTTGCCTTCCAGTCAGCCAGAGGCATGTGGGAGCGATAGTGCTTGACACCAGTAATTTGTAGTTTGTCTACAGAGCTGGAGAATCACAAAAATACTAGAGATGAGAAGTACCTGGCTGAATACTAGTCTGATAAAACTCTCTCAATCCAAACTTCTTTTTGATTCAGAGATGTCTAGACTTAACTGTGTTGTAAGAAAATTGGATCTGGCTCTTGGTGCAGTTGACTTTAAATTTTTATGACTCTTTTTGTGTTGGAAAGGCCTGATATTTTTTTTTTTGGAAGCTTTTTCAAAAATATTGAGAAATAACATCAGAAGGCTTAAGACTGTCATTAGCAAGTAGGTTTTTTTTCTGCTTCCCTCCAATAAGAATAATTTTGTGACTCAGAGACTCTCTTAGCAGTTGATAGTATAATGGACTTGGAATAGAAATGTGGTAGGGAATTCTGTGTTGGTTGATGGACTAGAAAACTTAGAACACAGAATTATTTTAAAATTATTATAAAAAAA
>NW_009599035.1:0-790 GCF_000690535.1 Cariama cristata
CCATCACAGCATCCCCCAGGGCAACCACCACGGTTACCATGGCGACCACAGCAAGGCCGGTGACCACAGCAAGACCGGTGACCATGGCAATGCCCACGGCATCCTCTATAGTAACCACCATGAAGGTCTCCATGGCAACCACCATGGTCACCACGGTGACCACAGCAAGCTCGGCGACCACGCCAAGCCCCACGGCATCCTCCATAGCAACCACCACGAGGGTCTCCATGGCAACCACCACGGTCACCACGGCGACCACAGCAAGCCCACCGACCACCACGATCACCACGGCAACCACAGCAAGCCCACCGACCGTGGCAACCACCATGGCACCCTCCATAGCAACCACTACGGTAACCATGGCAACCACCACTGGGACCACAGCAAGCACAGCCACCTCCCTGGCAACCACATGCCCCCCATCCCAGCCATCCCCATGGCAACCCCTACGGGAACCACGGCAACCACCACGGGGACCACAGCAAACTCAGCCATCTCCATGGCAACCACCCTGAGCATCACTGGGCCCACAGCCGTCGCCATGGCGACCACAAGGCCCACGAGGAGGAGGACCACGATGACCCCAGGGACCCCGAGGACCCCGAGGACCCCAAGGGCAAGGGTGAGGGGACGGGGACCCCCCCAGGGTGGGGACCCTCGGGGATGGGGACACCCGAGGTGGGGGTCACTTGAGGACAAAGGGTTGGGAACCCCCGGGGCTGGGGACCCCCGGGGTGGGGACACCTGGGAACGGAGGGGTGGGGACCCCCAGGGATGGGACCCTCGAAGG
>NW_009599036.1:0-1722 GCF_000690535.1 Cariama cristata
ACTTTAATATTAAAGGCTTGACATGAAACGATGAGCGGGTGCTCTGTCCTGCCACCCCTTTAACACTGAGATCAAGGACACCCGCTCAGGTAAAAAGAAGGATGTGCTTAGCTAAGTATACACTTAATTTGGGAGACGGAGGGGAAAGAGGTGTCCCACCGGCTGGTGGGAGGGAGGCTGGGGTGCTGCTGGGCCTGTCGGGCTGCAAACCACTGCCACTCGTGTCTTTACAAAGCACAGCCAGGGAAGTAGGGCTCAGTATTACAACAATAACTTAAGCACTTTTTGGAGGGCAGAAGCTTGATTCTGAACAATGCATCAAAATCTAAAGGTGAAACAAAAGGGGCATAGACACAGAGAGGATAAAGCTGCTGTGTGTATAGAAGACAGCCTAGGTTTCTGTCTGGAAACTTTGGGTAGATTCTGAAAATTCCTATTTTGGCCTGCTGTTGCAGGGCCTGTGACATTCCACTTGAAGCACACCAAGTACAGCCTGGTTGAAAGGACACTAAACCGTGTGCTCAGAAGACCTGTGTGTAACCATAGCATATGCCCAGATCAGCCATATGACACAAGTGCAACAAAACTGATGCTTTGGGCCACGTCAAGCTTTTTGCTTGCAAACGTGTCTTTTTGATTGGCAAAAATGAATGCCACATACATCCTAAAAATACCGATTTCCTAATGAAAATACGATATACCTAGATACTGAGGTGTACAGAAGGGCAGCAGTTAGTGCAAAGATGATACAATAGACACTGTTTACCTTTTGACTGTTTTGACACAGTAGTCAAACACGACTTAGGAGAATGTAGTGTTATTTAGAACACTTTAAGTAGTGATTTTTCTTTTTTACCAGGAGGAAGGAACTTGCTTGTCTTCAGTTGCGATGTGTTTTCTTTTCCAGAGTTGGGACCATGGCTATTGACTGGATTGGTTTTGCATACGCTGCATTGCTGGCTGTTGGAGGTGTTGTAGCATATACTCGTAAAGGTAAATACTGGGACAGCAGGATTTGGAAATGAAGCATTGGAGTTTCCTCTCCACTATGCTTTGTAAAAAAATAAAATTGATGCTTGACATGAAAACTTTGCAGTAAGGAACAAGACTGCATCTTAAATCTATCCCGCACTGCTATAAATGAGCCGAGTCTCATGAGATTTACTTGGGTCAACTTAAGCATTTAAGTGATCACTTTTTTCTGTTAATCTAACCGATGAGTTTGTTTTCAGGACAAAAAGGGGCTGTCATGTTATCTTTGACCTTCAGTGTATTCTGGGCCTTCTTATTTCCTTTAAACATTGCTATGTTGAGCACAGTAGATGATCTTTGATTAAAGCTTATTTTCTACCAAGCCATCCAGGCTTGATTCTGAGATTTCCAGATGCACACTGGAAAGAAAACCCTTTGTGTATTCTGATTTGGTGGTTAATTATCTCGTACTGTTAGAACTGTGCATTTTCACTCTAAGATAATCAGACGGGGTTTAGGTTATCGTGTACATTTCCCGTATGTCAGTCATTTTTGCAGTCCTTTCAAGCTAGCAGGGCGCTGCCTGAGCCAGGCACAGCATCCCGGCAGAGGTCGCAGCGATACCGAGGACGGGCAGGTGGGATCTCCAGGCTGGTCCCCGTCAGCTCTCCCACAAAATGCACATCCCAGCAGTGCATCAGTCTTCTTCTCTACGGCCATTATCCATCCCGAGTCGTGTGATTTCGTATC
>NW_009599036.1:1753-20678 GCF_000690535.1 Cariama cristata
GTGTGGTGTGCATATGCTTTGCTGTTAGAGAGATGGCTTTATATCTGACTTTCTGAAAATGCTTGCTGTAGTTTTTTGTTTGCACTCAGCTGCACTCACTGACTGTCCCATTCACTTGTTCTCTTCCTCTTCAACAGTTGGTCAATCCTTTTCACAAATCTAGATTATTTTTTTAATTGGTAATGATTTCTGTTTTCTTGCCAAGTCTTGATTAAAATTGTTCAATATAATAGGACTGGGAGCTAAATGATATCTAGGGGTCTGGATTCTTTATTTAGAAACATTTTGGGACCAGCTTAATCCAGATAATGCTTGCTGTGCTGATTCTGGGCTTGTATCATATGGTACCAAGTCAAATGCCTATTCAGAAACCTAAGTATATTAGTGAAACCCTGGGCTTTATGAACCAGCTTTGTAAAAGCACTGAAAGAAGATGTTGAGTTACTTTTAAAAGCCATATTTTCATCTTCATTGCCCTCTAATTGTTTTTAAATTCTTTATTAATTAAATGTGATGTTAGTGATACCATTTCTTTGTCCAGGACTGATGTCAGACTGAAAGGCCTATGACTACATGTGTTGTCCAATTTACCCTTTATATATATTGATACATTTCTACCATTTTTGGAGACTCCCAAGTGCTGTAAGATATAGTTAAAATCAATTAGAGAAATTACAAAAATGCTTCTAAAGGTATGTATGGTAAAGAAAACAGCCAAATTTAGGTTTGTGCTTTGAAAATTATTTTTCCCAAATTGCAAGTATTACTAGGTCCTGATCATCTCCCTCTAATTTAGTCAACTTTGCCCCTAATGCCGTGCAAGAGAATGACCTAGTTATGGAAATATTAAATCTCTATTCACACTGGGGGAGCTAGCTGCACTGTGGCAAAATCCATTTCATTTTTAAAATATTTTGATAATACTGTGTAGAGAGAGAACTACTATGTAAAGATTGAGCTTAAAGACTTTGTATTGAGAAATATCTCTTGAATGGTTTCTTGCAGGTAGTAAAATCTCTTTAGCTGCTGGGCTCACCTTTGGTTCTGTGGCTGGTTATGGAGCTTACTGCATAACACGTGATCCGAGAAATGTGAAGATATCATTGTGTAAGTGTTTTACTACAGTGAACAAACAAACAAACAAACGAACTGCCTGAAAAAGCTGTTTCCTGAACTGCATGTAAAATTCTCTTTTTTATTAAATTTTGAGTATTGCTTTGGTTTAAATGTTAATTTTTAAATAGAGTTTGACACTTCAACTTAGCTTGCAAAATTCAAAAGCTTAACTGTGGAACTATTTGCAAGGTAAGGCAGATCCTTCACGCAAAGCCAGCGGGTGTGTGTTACCACCTGGCAGCACCTCCTTTTATTAGATAGTTACCTAACATTGCAAATATTGTGAAATCCAGCTGAGAAACATGGGAAAGTACTGGAATAAAATCATTAGCGCTACAGATTAGAATGTAATTTGAGAAGCAGGTGTGGGATCCAGTCTTGCATAATGTAACGTATCCTCAGCTGCCACTGAAACAAATAGTTTGACTTGGTGTTTTTCCTTTGCTGCTAAGAAAGAGAGGATACAAACTATGCAAAAATTGTCGTTAGCTAGTTTGCCATGAAACTCTCATGGAGGCAAGGAACTACAACTTCTAAAGAGAACATTAACCTCACACAACTGATTTGCAAGGAGAGCTATTAGGAGCTTGTCTCACTTGTGGGTTTACCATAGGTGGCTTAGGCTGTGTTTTCACATGCAGAATTGCATTTAAAACACATTCAGTCCAGATTGTGTGAGTACAAAATGGCTTTTGCTGACCTGAGTTAGAACTGATGGTATACTGTTCATGCTGGCTTTGTCCTCTCTCCCAGCCACAGTTGTAAAAATTTCCATTTCAAAAAAACGTTGAATAGCATTGTTAGCAAAGTATGTTCCCACCAACTGAGTTCTTTAGTAAAGGTGGTAATGGCATAACTGATCTGCTCCTAGATGGCCTAAAATTGAATGTTGCAGTTTTGCCACCATGACCTTGCTCAGTTTAAGTTATCCCACAGCTAAAAAAAAAACAACCACCAAACCAAAAAAACAAACACCTTTTTTGGAATGAGGACATAGCCTTAAGTATATGTAAATTTGTAATCATTCAGTGTGAGGTGCTTTTAAGTAGCATACGGTATTGTACTTTTATGGGTCAATTAAATCACTGATTTGGATACAGAATTTGTGGAAGAGAACACTAATTAAAACTTACTAAATGTTGCCTGTTTCCCAATTCCCTGGTTTTGAAGGGACTAATACAAAATTTCCACTGATCTGCTTGTGCACATCGGCTGTACTAAAATACTGTCAGCGTTGTGCACTTCATGTAGCTGCAGGCATGTGAGGACTTTCTCTCAACTGAAGAAATGTATATTACTCATTTAATACAAATGATAGCAATATAGATGAGACAGAGTTCACTACACTTGCCTTAGATAGTTCTTACTATGTAGAGTAAAAGGAACAAAGACTTTTAAAAGCAGTCTTAGTTTAGAATGTTTACAAAGTAATGTTCTAATTGCTTAAAACCTAAACATGTATTTAACCTTGGCTGTGAATGAGTGACCTCTTCAGGATCCGCCTGCGCTGAATGAGACAAAGAAGGTGATCTGAACTAACTGTGATAATTTTTGCCTGGAGTGAGTTAGGAAGTATTCATACAAAGTACTCTGCCAGGGCTAACCCTTCAGGCTGGGTTTAATCTCTTCCAGGGTGGGTTCAGTGTCTCCCAGGCTGATGTCTCTCAGTCTGGAAGAGGGTTTCTTCTGGCTTCTGTATACATAGATATCTCAAATGAATAAAGAACTTGGTAGGAAGACTTCAGAGGAAGGGAGAATTAGACACACTTGGGAACATCTACATGTCCACACCTTAAAAACCTTTGGTGGCTACTGTATCTGCTACTTTCAGAATGATAAGCGCTTTCTGTAATGAATGTGTATTGCTTTTGTAGAAAATCAGAATGTTTTCAATTATGCCTAACCTCTCAAAGTGCCAAAAGCAACTAGAGCACAAATGAAAGAAGGAAATTAAGTGCATGGAAGAAAGTGACTGCTCTGAACTTAGGAACCAGTAGAGTAAATTGCAATGTAAAATGAAGCAAGTAAGCAAACCTTTAAAAGGTTAGGAAATTTTAAAAAAACAACAACATAATTATCAATAGTATTTATCCCCTACATGAGTCTCCTACAATAATGTAGGTAACATTTGAGTACAAGACCTTGATAGTAGGGTTCTTGTAACTTGTCCTAGGTACAAAGAGTATGTAGCATTCAGATATCCCAGGCAAATTTTCCTAGTTGTTTTATAAATTATTCTTTCAGGCATTTTCCCACTCCCCCTGAAATTAACTCTGCAGTTTCTTGACTACTTTAATGCCATTTTATGTGTTGGAGTAGGTGTAGAAATTCAGACTTAAGTATGCAATAGTTAGTACTGTTCAGAGTGCAAGTTGATGCACCTGATTTATTGAATTTCTGATCTGAATCTGATTTACAGAATTGAATTTGGCTAGATTTATTGAATTTCTTTGACTGATTTAAGGTGAAACAGTGACTATCTAGCACTTTTGAAAATCAGGTCTAAAAGCTGAATGTCTTAAAAACTCACCAGCACATGTGAAAAGCCAGATACTAGTAACTAGACAAAAGAACATTAGAGCGAACATGCTTTGTAGCTCGTAGCTAATTGTAAATATACTGTGGAATAGTCCACTCTTTAGACATTCCTGAGAGGATCAAGGCTATGGGACCAGAAAATAAGAGCAATGGATAATGGAGCATAATGGTTTTTTTGCAGGGTATCTTTAATGAGTGCACATGCATAGCTGGTAGAGTTTTGTAAGATGCTTGTAACTGTCAGAGCTTGTTTTATAATGCTGGAGTGAGTTTAAAACTAATTGTTGACACCTGTGAGCACAAGACTGTCCACAGGAGCAGACAGTGGAGTTTGAAGAGAATTAGCCAGATGGTTTAACTGCTCTGTAAAAAAGGGAAGAGATTTGAGTAACTGCCATTAGTTTCGCTGCAAGAGTGATAAAGCGCAGCTGCCCATGAGAAGTCCTGCCTCTCTCCCCACTTCTAGGAAGCATTTCAGGTGGCAGTCCTTTAACAAAGCGAGCTATCTTTGCAGAGTTTTATGTATTCTCATCAATCTTCTCATTTATGTAGCGCTTTGCAGCCATAGTTTGATATGAAATCCCCATGCCTGATCAGTTCATTGCTGCTTCCATTTTTAGGTAAAATTGCTCCAGGATGCAGTTCCTTTCATGACGTTTGTTCTCTGCTGCTTGCACTGCATTTGTTGCCCTCTTGGGCTGCCCACCTTTTGTCACAAGACAAGGACAGTTCCCTTGTAGCAAAAGAAAACAAGGGAACTTGTGGTCATGATGGAGGAGATGTTGCTAGCCATGTTCTGTGGTCATGATGGAGGAGATGTTGCTAGCCACGTTCTGTAGCGAAAACAAGCGGCAACCCTTCCAATCTAGTTTTTAAGGCTCAGCAAATAAAGAGCTACCATTCTAAAAAGAAAACAGAGAAAGTTGGATGCTCTAGCTCCTTGAATAGTTAGAAAACAGCTGCAATGATCAAGAGTGGTGGGATTTATGAGACACTATTCCTGTAATTCAGCATACAGGTTACTGTTACAATGAAGATTCTTCCTGCTTGATTTGTATCCCCATGAATGTAGATATACGGAGGAGTAGAATTCACTGTCTGACAAACTTACTTAGTGTCTATGGAATAGGATTTAGCATTCTGCTGCATGTGGAAACCTGATTTGTAGCTGAAAGAAATCATAGCAGTGTATTTTGGAAAAGTAAGAATGTTCTTATAGACCCTATTTCTGACCTAATGTTTTGTTAAATTACAGTTCATAGCAAAGCATAACAATGACCTTTGATAACTCTCCATGTTCCTGAATGGTCCACTGGGAGAAGTGGGAACATAAATATATTGAATTGTCTTTTACAGTTTCAGCTTTTCTTTTGACCATTATAATGGGAATGAGGTTCAAGAGGTCCAAGAAATTAATGCCAGCCGGACTAGTAGCATGCCTGAGGTAAACATATATTGAGGATCTTAATGCAAAGATTTCACTGGTTTTCAAATAGTTGCCATTTGACAGCTGATCCAAGCCAGTATCAGTGGAAGTTACTGTCATCCAGCAACTGTGTGGTTTAAGTGAAATTAGTTTGGAGGTCACAGTCCTGTTTCCAGTGAACAGCTTTTTCATCTCACTAGGCGGATACATCTGATATGGACTGACTTTCTCAGCACAGAAAGGAGAGATCTGCAATTAAATATTAATGCATATTGATAAGGCTCTTGGAAGAACCTGAGGTAAGCCTCAGTGTTTTCAAACACATATGCATAAAATTAGTCATCTAATTTCATACAACACAGTCATCTTAAAAAGACCAACATTTTGGTTTCAAAGTGCTGCATTCAAAACTACTGGAAGCGCAGCACATTTGAAAACCAGGACATTTTTGACCTGACCTAAGAACTTTGGTCTGTATTACTGCAAATTATGATGTTTCTGATCATTCTGACAGCTTTATTGCTGCTGTTTATTTTGGCATTCTGGAAAACAGAATTTTCTGTACTTGTTATTTTGGAATTAAATTATGGAGTAAGTCAAAACTACTTTTTTTCCCAGTGAGTCAGCAACTCAAAATGTTTTTCAACTGCAAGTCAGAATCTCCACCTCCTGAAGGAATAGTAACTGTTGCTTCGTTGTTACCAGATTTAATAGAACGCTGTTAACTGCTTTACTCCAATTACATTGAGGGAGGAAAAAAATCAGATGCAAATTGTCAAGATGCAAAATTTAATAATCAGGACTTAACTGGAAAACATTATTTTTCCATTGTGGATCGCTTTTCAAGCCTAGGTGGACTGTCTGTTTCAGCAGGCACCGAGGCTGTAGTTGTAGACATTTTAAAAGATTGCTTACTAGAGGCTCTTGTGTCAGGTATTTATGAATGCACAGTTATTTAATGATGACTTTCACTGTTTGTGTTCATGCACAACTGTATTTATGGTTTTTGTTCTGTTTTTTTTTTTTTTTCAGCCTTTTGATGATTTTAAGGCTTGTTTTTATGCTGCTGTAGGAGAATTTAGCAACTTAAGAACCAAAGTATGACTGCCATGCCCGCTGAACAAACAGGCAAGCTCTCCGTACTTGAAAGACAAGTTTGAACACAAGTTTTACATTGCATTTATCTTTTCTGTAAAAGATCTGTACCCATTATTGGATTATTGACATTTACTGATACTTTGCAAGCTTTTTTTTTAACCTAAAACAAGTGTTTTGTTGATAAATTTTGATCTACTTCCGTTTAAGCAGTCTGTTAACTCAAGGGATCTTTCTAAGTTTGATCTCTTTTAAAGGTGCTGAGCGCCCCAAGAAATTGAGTTAATCTTGCACTGTATCTTTGAGAGAAGAATATATATAAACACATTTATGCTAAAAAGGTATATTGTATTGAACCGTAATTTTGTAGCTTCTGAGATTAAGTAATCGATTGTAATCATATTGTCAATTATTAATCAATAAGGGCTTGGGCCTGTACTGTGTTGCACTAGAAAACCCACTTTGCTTTCAGTTTAAGCAGTCTGTTAACTCAAGGGATCTTTCTCTCTAAGTTTGATCTCTTTTAAAGGTGCTGAGCGCCCCAAGACATTGAGTTAATCTTGCACTGTATCTTTGAGAGAAGAATATATATAAACACATTTATGCTAAAAAGGTATATTGTATTGAACCGTAATTTTGTAGCTTCTGAGATTAAGTAATTGATTGTAATCATATTGTCAATTATTAATCAATAAGGGCTTGGGCCTGTACTGTGTTGCACTAGAAAACCCACTTTGCTTTCAAACACGTGTTCTTGTTCCACTGGTTCTAAATGTAAAAACTATCATCAGTGTGCAAATAAAATGTAAAATGTTTGAAGTTTCTCGGGTTTTTTAATGCAGACTAGTGAGCCATTTTGTCAATGGAAGAGTCCGATGAGCTGCTTTGTACTCAGTACCGGTTTAAAGCATGAACCACGGTGCAAAATCCCACTGGCAGGAAGGACAGCTGAGGAAGGTTCACTGTCTTGCACAAATAGGTTCTAAGCTCTCAGTCTCGATAGTCTTTGACATGTTTGCCATTGTGGCCTTGCACAGATTATCTTGTTGAAGTCCTCATAAGCAAAGGAGACTATTCAGACATAAAACTATTTAGGGACTGAAGTTGCTTTGGTTTGTGTAGAAAATAATTAAATATTCCCTGGGTCTCAAAGCGTGGCTAAGACCATCTTCCGGTGCACAGGAACGGGCAGCCAGATCATTGGGAAACTGAATATGGGTGAGCGCGCCATTGAAGACAAAGAGAAATTTTGCTTCTGTACATTTTTTTTCATACAGATTTTGCTTATAAAGGCTATCATATATCAGACCTCAGTGCTGCGCAAATCCATCAGCAGAATCCCGCACTTACTATTCTTGGTAGGGACTTAAGTGGTGACAAGGTGCTGTGAGCAGCTCAGAGGTCTTAAGGCACAACTGACCAAAAAAAAAAAAACAAACCAAAAAAGGAGGGGGAGAGCAGCAACCCCCACCCCTAAACCTCCAGTTCTGGAATCTTTTGCTGACAAATGTTGGTATCAGTCACCTCCAGGTGTTGCCAAACTTACAGGTGATTGAGCTGGTATGTTAAGCATTTCAGATTGAGATGCCAGCTGGACACGTAAGATGTGGTTCATTTCATCCTCAAGTAGAACTTGAAGGCATGTCGGAGGAATGGAACTGCATGTACTGTAACAGGCTTGGGTGACCAGTGCCGATTTGGCTATCCATACTGTTGACAAGGTGAATCCTTAGATTAAGCTCTGATTAAAAGTTTAGGCAACCTAGTGCTGAAATGCAGAAGCCATCCTGCAGTTGCTGCTACCCCAGATCCTAAATACAGTAAGATGTTATATTTTTGAGCATGGCCAGAGTTGAGCCTTCCATGCATTCTCTGAATTAGCCCGTGGGGGCTTGGACTAGCCCAACGGTAATCCAGAAGCTTCTGCTGAAATTCCTGAGCAGCCCAAACAAGTAGCATTCTCAGCAAGTCCAACAGATGTATCCCTGTGGGACTGAGAACTCACCAAATGCAAAGGTGATGTCCTGTGACGGTCCAGCAATCATAGCACTTGTTAGGAACAGACGTATAGCTCGATAAAACTTGAGTGCTACGGTGGGCATGGCAAACTGCTGCTTCCACCTACCTAGGTCCTTTTAATGTGAAACTCTTAGGGCAGTGCCCAGGTGATTGCGGCGTTTCCAGTGTGTACCTCCGAGGTGCATTGTGTGGCTCTTCTTATGCACATGTCGGAAAAGGAATTAACGTTGCTGGGCAGCAATTTGTGTACACACTGGTTGATTGTTTTCTCTGCCTAATCAGGTGGAGTCCTACTGAGAAAAACACCTAACTGCAAGGAAGAAGAATAGTTTATGGCACTGTTCTTAAAGGGAACAGTGATGGTTCCCATGAAATTAGGGTAAAGAATCTGAAATAGTAGTGAATGCTTTAAGCACTGTTGAGATAAAACTTTTACTGAAAAGGTAAGCGGCCAGTGCAGTTCTTTTTACAACTGCTTGAGAAGGGACTGGAGAAGGTAGAACCTGACACAAAAACCAGTCGAGTGGTGGTTTCCTCACTGTGACCATCTAGCCAAGCAGCAAAAAGAGCAAAGGAATAGGTGCTTTAGCAGATGAAAACCACATCAAGGCCAATTAAACACAAGTACTTCCATCTTTCAGTAAAAAAAATCGCTTCTAAGAGATTCGTGTGGGGATTAAAGAAGTTTCTTACTTTTGCCCATAAACTTATAATGACCATGAGTTTTAATATTTTTTTTTATTACTTATTTTTTTAAACTGCAGCTTTGAAAGTACAGAGACAGCAGTGAAATACAGCAGAGGAACAGTGAACTTTGATCTAGGAGACCACCTAGATAGCAAACCCAAAAGATTCTAGGCCTGAATTTAAATGACTTCCCCATTTTTATGGAGTGGCTCTTCTCTCCTGCAGTTTATAAAGGGCGGGGGGGACAGGCTTTCTACAGGACTCTAGAAGCTACAGCTGAAACATTTTACCCTACCAGGCATAATTAAACAAACACAAAGTATCAGCATATTTTATTTCATGTAAGTACTCCCCTTTCTGGACTCAACAGGTCCAAATCAGCCCTTTACTCAAAAGTGTGTTCTGTTTCAATGATTATCCTGTCACTGGCTCTACGATGCGTGCTACAGAATACATCTATGCAGTTTACACTTAACAAGCCACAGCTCTAAATACGCTACAGTTGTGTTGTCTTCAGCAGCCACATGATTAGATACCGAATATTTTCTTCACAATGGCAAGAGTCTTCTCGTCCATTTGTGGCTTCCTCTGGCTGCCAGGCTGCAAGAATTTTTTGATTGTTGGAATGTTGCTTGTTCGTTCTTTAAAAGCCTGTAAGAAGCAGCAGTAAAGCCAATGAGAGTAAAGAAATGATAATTCCATCCTTTATAGCTTAAAAACCAGGTGACTTGGGTTTTTTTTTACTTCTCAGACATACTTATTAAACAGAGAAAGGAGGTAGCTCCTTATAGCCAGCTCAGCATTTTCCATTTTTTTTAAAAAAAAAAAAAGGCAAAAATACACTTAGAACACATCAGTCTTCTTGGAAAATCCAGGTGTGAATATTCTGGATCTGCAATGCTGGTGCTATAAAGTTTACCTTCGCTTCCCAGATGGGGATGGGAGAAATTAATATTTAAAAAGAGTTAAGATTCATCTAGTAAAAGTGGAATGAGAAAAGAAAGAAAAAAGCAAAAACCACAGCCTGAATCCAAATCCTGCAGATCTATTTGGGCAAAAAAAGAGGCAAGGACAGGAATACCTCAGTGCAAAGCACCATGGCAGACAAGACATAAGAAACTTAACAGTACTTGTATATGATTTCTTCAAAATATAATTTTGGTAGCAGAAAGAGAAGGATGGGAACTGCAGACACAAGAGGCTGCAGGCTTCCCTTCCTGATGCTCATTGCTGTGTTTGAAGACATGGAAGCAGCAGTTACAGGACCAAACTGGTAGCATTAGTAAGTGAATTCCTGCCAGCTGAGAACAGCTGGGAAAAGTAGAGCTGGAGAAAAAGATGAGCCCCCAGCAACTCTGGGGGCAAGGCAGTGCCTGTGCATTCAGCCTGTTGTAGTGAACAGAAGTAGACCAGAGAACTGTACAACAGTTCAAAAGATTTAAACATCAATTAGCTTTTAAAACCAGACAGTGAAGTTTGTATGTTACGTTCCGTACCGAGATCAATTACTAACCTGTAGCAGAGGGAATGCAGACAGTATACCAGGCTTACATTCTTCTGCCATTAAAATGGCTTCCAGCAGATGGATGTCTGCCCAGCTTAATTTGTTGCCAACAAGATAATCATGCCCATGGTCTTTTAAGGCCTACAAAATACAAACGAATAAAAAAAGACATATAGGATGTAACAATTTTATCTAGGTATTTCATTACAGACAGATTTCTACAAAAACACACAGCAGAGTAAATCCATGCAAGAACCTATCAAGTTAGAAAGTGATAGATACTCTCACGACAAAAAAAATTAAATCAGAAATCATGTTTCAGTGTGCATGGACCTATCACTCACTCTAGCCTACTGCTGTAGCAAGTCCAGTACCACAAGAAAGACTTAAATCATACAAAAGAAACAGAACTAAAATAATTGCAAGAGGTAGTCAGGACAGTTTACCTGTAGAATACTTTGATTTTTTTTGGGGGGGAAAAAAAAAAAGTCAAATGAATTCCCATATGTTTCAGCAAAATTTGCAATCGTTGATTATAGCTTGAAATAGGTCAGGAATGAAGGAACACAGCCTTTCCACCCTTCACCCCGTATGGAAGGATTCTTTCACAGCAAACTGCTGATGCAAGAATCACAGCCTGCCAAAGCTACGAATAGCGGTAACAGTCAAGTCACGGTGAATGTTACAGCACAGCTTCAGAGCAGTTACCAGCTCTCCTGCCTAACTTTTTCCTGGAGACTATCACCCTCCTAGCAGGAGCAAGAGAAGAAAACGTCTCTGTGCCTAACCTCCTCTAACGCTATGCTTAAACAACTAACAAATCAGCACTAAAACTAGGACATCAGTCTGTGACTTTGGGAGCTGATTCCTTCTCCAGTCCCATCTGCCAATTTTCCTGTAGAAGAGGCAGTAACCTCTGACAAAAACAAAGCTGATACCTTCACGTAGTTATTTCCTATACTGCTCTAACAAGGTCCACCACAGCTTGTCTATCAAAGCCATACGGAAACTCCCAAACAGAGCATCACAACCAGAATGCCTGCAGGGAATTTTTGTTACCTTTTGCTGCTCTATCTGCCTGCTGAGAGTTTAAAGTGAACACCCACAGCTAGGGATGTTTTCTGTCAGGGTTGCGTAACATATGGTCTGCAAACCCTGCTAAGCTGAATCAATGGACAACTTGAACACCTGGTACGGAAGGAAAATTATTAATCATTCTAACAAAATTAACTAGGCTAAAAAGCATGGAAAAGTTTAGCTGTGTCTTTACTGTACGTGAGCAAAGATTATTTTAAAGCATTTCCTCCAGGGACCATACAGGCTGAAGCATTGTTTATGCCACCTAGACACAAGTTCAGAGAATACTGGTGTCTAAATTTCCTTTTTTATTTTTTAATAACTTAAATACTTACTAGACTTCAAATCTTTACAAAATTAATGTGTGCAATCAATCTCTCTCAGCACAGCCTTCCATTGGTATGGCAGTGGATCTATGTGAACTCTGATTACAGGAGTGCTGGCTTATGTTGTTTATGTGCAATTTTTTTTTTTTTTTTCCACAAGGCAGTCTCTGTGGGTTTCGCTTGTGCAAAGATGAAGAGGCACATGAAATTACACCAAGTCCTGTATTTTTTGAATAGGCTTCAGCTGACTGTGAACCAAGGATTCAAGCTAGAAACCTGGCTCAGCTCTAAAACAACACAGCTTTGTACCCTTGGCACAGACTTCCGAGGAGACTGCTACACTCTGAAAAAGCACTGTGAGAAAGTTTGTGTAGTCCAACTATACAAGGTACAAAAGGTAAAGTTACAAACAGAAGTAGGCTAGTGAGATGGGGATCACAGCTGGCTCAATTCAAATAGGAAAATGTTAAAAAAATTAAAATTAAAAAAATTAAAATATCCTAAAGGGAAAAACAAAACAACAGACCAAACAGCAAGTTGGTAGAAAATGGCAACTCAGTAACATCCAGGCTCTGTTCCAGGGTAAAGCAAGGAACAATCCGTGCTCTCCTCTTGCCTAGCCAACAAAGACTCTTCATGTGCGCTACGGGGGTGGCAAGCATACCAATGCCTTACCTCCTAACTCTTTACGGCACGCCAGCCAGTAAATAATTGCTTTATGCTTTTAAGCTAGATACATCCTGTTTGCAGAGCCTCTTTGTGCACACTGAAGGAAGCCCAAATAGCGATTCAGAAAAAGACAGTAACAGTCTGTAAGTATAATACATTTAAGCAATGGGTTTAAGAAAGATCACAGAATTAGGTCCGTAATTATATTTAACTTTGAACAGCAAGATTATATTACACTTTCAGGCAGTAAGTTCTGAAGGCTGGCACAGGTATTTAAATGGTGCATTTGTGCAAAATGCTAGGAGCTATCAGCCACTAAGCTAGGTCTAAAAAGTAGGATCTGCTCTTTGAGGAGTCTTAAGAAGACAGCAAAGATAGTCAGTACTGAAACCAGGTGAATATTATTTTGTGGCCCTCTTTTCCCATTGCTGAATACTGGCCCCATCATACAGTTCCAGAGTTGTAGTGTCACTTGCGTTCTGGAAAGTAGGTGTGTGGGGACAGGGGAGTGGGGTGGAGGGGAACCTGTACCCCACTTTACTGTCTTTGTGGACTACTGGGGATTTATCACTTACCTTTTCATAAACAGGGAAGTACCGGTTTGTAGCTCGTTCAATTATTAAGGCAAGATTCTTTTCTTTTGTGTCAGCTGGTTGAAGAGGGAGAATCATGATCATTCCCATCAGGTCTGTTGTTCCCTCCACGTACATATCAATCCTGAAATAAATATTTTTGTTTCACATTTATCATTTGAACATTCCATTTTGGTTATTTTCCTCAAATACAGTGCTGAAGTGATCACCGAGTAAAATGCTTAGTAGTGAACGAGACACTAGTTTGTTTTCTTGTTCTTCCACTTTGATTCCAGGTTACTTTTTTTCAAAGGACGGGTCTTTATAAACAAGTTCACAGTGTCTGCAACAAGCAAGGTATAAAGAAGAACCTGCAACACATGTATTTAAAGTGGAGTTCACACTGTTTTCCATTCATAAGCTATTCATCTATGCTGTGGGAGAAAAGACCACATATGCAAACCATGCTAGAGGAAAAAAGTAGGTTCAGGGTCTAATCATGAAAGCATGCCAGCTACCAATTGCCAGTTCAGACATGCCAGCCCATAATCATCCCCACAATCTCTGGAGTTGCCCCTCCATTATCACAGAATAAACCCTTTACAGTAAGCGGTAGTCATTAGGTTAAGGACTTAATTGAATTTTTGTGTGACTTTTTTTTTTTAAAAGAAAGAGCAAATAAGGATTTTTGGTTTTGCATTAGCCCTTTAATTATGAGAATGGAAAGTATCCACAGCTTACATAGTAAAGTAATATTAGGAAAATATTGGTTTAACTTTCAGTAGCATTAAGCCACTGAACATGTCTTTTTTTTAATCAGGTTGAAAGATTCTTCACAATTTGAAAAAGGAAATCAGAATACTTAAAGACACTTCATTTTTTGCAGGCAGCTGTAGTTTTTCCTACTGTTTTCCTGTTTAAAGAGGAAAAAAAAAGGCATACTTAGCCTTTATTATTGTATTAAAGTCCTGCAGTTACCCAGAAACTTAATGCGCTTCTGGTCTCTCTGAAATCAAATGAGCCTGAAGGCGGCCATAACATTCTCGCTATGTTGACAATTAACAATCATTTACCAGTCACAAAGTCCATTCACCCAACCCCTGGATCTGAGGAGATAAAGCACTGGCAGGCGTATATACACCTCTACATGCAGATATTTCACAGCAATATTCTTCTCATAAATATTAAAAATCATGGAAGAGTGTTAGTAAGGATAATAAGCGCTGTTACCGTACCAGGCTCTCTCCTTCAGGTCCTTCCCATAGAGGTTGTACTTCGCTGCTATGTAGCTGAGAATGGCTCTGGTCTGCACCATCTTCATCCCATCGATCTCCACCATGGGCACTTGCTGAAAGAGCAGGGATCCATCTGGGGATGAAAAAGAAGCAAACTACTCAGACTGCTGCGGTACTACACTGAATCGGAGAAAGAGACCTGGTAACACACCAAAACATTTCCAATTCTGAGGGACAAAAGCATCCGCAAGCAAGCAGATCTCTCAAATCTCCTCTTTACAGGTCACATTGTATTGGAAGTCTTACAAAAATATCACCTGTTGTCCTTTTGTTATATTGGTGTCAATTTATGTTTAAGGTACAGTTTACAGACTCACCATTGCGTAGTTTTTCTAGGTCTTCCTTCGTTTCTATGAATTCTTCCTCAAACTGTAAAGCAGCGATAGAAAACAACACTGTGTCACTCCAAAGGCAATGGAGAAGTGGAAGAAGTCTGGAAGTTAGACTCCACCTCTCCACACTTTTCCTCATACTTCTCATGATTGTATTGACCCACTACTTCTATTCTTCATCTCTTGCTCCATCAAAAAACCCAAGACTATAGTGTCTCCAACCCCACAGTAATGTACCATTCTTTACGCTTCAAAAAAAGCTTCCTCATTACAAAGACCAGTCTACCTGCATGCACAAACAATTAAGACACCAAATCATTCACTTAAAAGCAGCTGATGCCACATGAAATATTGAGAAATTTTAATAAGTTATGCCTCTGTTACATAGCATTTATCTCCCTCTTTCCCCCTGCTGGCATTTTGGTTTTTTTAAAAAATGAGGACATTTGAATGAGGGCAAGATCTTTGTTTCCTCAGCACTCGTGCTCTGCAGCTTCTCTGTCAGCAACATTCACAAGCGAGCACCATTTAAAAACCCTTTTATTTCCAATGGAGCATAAATAGCTTCTGATAAAATAGTTTCAAAGCACTGTATTCAAAGAAAAACTGAATGTAGAAATTAAGATGACTTAGGATGGTTTTCACCTGATGTGAATCTAGATAGCTGTCCTACTGCCCTCAGGGCAGCTCTGCTGATTTATCCTACTCAGGTCCTGACCCAAAGAATGAAAAGCACTTTGTTTAGAGGCAATATTCTAAAGTTTTTCACGTGGTACACATGGTCTTTCAGTGGAGAACAATCCTGAGACACAGGGAAATAATGAGCATTCCGAAAAAGTCAGAGATATAGGGTTTTGGTCTGTAGCAACAACGTAAGATCTCAGCTGAAAGTATGCTTCCAAAATGACACTGAACAATTCTCTTTGTATGTTAAAATCTTTTTACTGTGCAACTGTTGCTCAAGGACTACATTAAATACAACATGAGAGAGTGTATCACTGAATCTAAGCATTCTGCATCACAATATCTGATGTCGTGCATATCTCTAAGCACAGATGTAATTGGGAAACCTTTCCAAAGAATACCTATTTTAATCACAGATTAATCTGATCACTTTATAAAAAAGGTACAAACCTCAACCCCAGCTGCTGCTAACAGCCATCGGATTGACTCCATCTTCCCCCTTCCATTGCTGTAGTGCAGCTTGGGTTTCCCCGCCATGACTTCAGAGTTCTTGTTTCCTGATAAATTTAAGATGATGATCTTACATGTTTTAAATGAGCATTTAAAATGTTCCACTCTAAACTACTAAGTACAATTGGATGAATGCGAAAGTCGAAGGGCAATCAAAGCCTAGATACTTGGGCTTGATGCAACCAAGTTTCCTGTATATTAGTGGAAAAAAAGAAAAAGTACACACTACCAGAATATGCAGCAATTAAAAAAAAAGAATCATGACAGAATGTAATAAGCGTCTACTAAATCATATACGTATCTTTAAAAATATTAACATAGCTTTAAGAGCTCATGAAAGTTTTACAACCAAAGCAGAACTGTAGGGTATTCCTGAATAAATACATTTTTAACCTTGTAGTGATGAAAGCTCTTCAGTAGGTGCTGGGTTTTGTGATAGCATCCATGTCATACCAGACTTGAAAACGTACTATGTCAAATGAATTGCTTCACAAGAACACCAACCCAGAGACACCAGCGTTATTTTCACCTCTCTGGCTATGGGATTTCAAAGCCCCGTGTTCCTGCGCCTTTACATATATGATCTTATAACAGCAACATATATTCCGGCATATATTTCACCAGGCCTGCTGACTTCCATAGTTAGCTCATTCTGTTTTGACCATCAGCCAAATCACAATATATCCATTATAGAGCATGTGGACCGACTTAAGAGCCACGCCAGTTTTTCAAACAACAGTTAAACTGTAACAGGGATTTATACCTATTTGCCCTGAAAACTTAACTTTAAAATCAAAAGCAAACAAACGAGATGGTGACCTCTGTTGGGCAAGGCCTGGTCAATGCCCTCCGCAGCAGGGGCTGCAGTCAGTCCACCGGATGATGGCACTGGGATGAAACACTTTGTCCTTTCAAATTTCACTAACAAGTATGAACTCAGCAGCTTATGTGAGCTTGGCCAGTGCTGGAAACAAAGCTAACACTGTACTCTTATCACTAATGGGTCCCAGAAGAACGAAGCAGATTTAGTAAGAAGACACAGTCCCAGACTAACAGAGTGCTTCATTGTTAAGCCAAGGTTTTGTCTGTTTACAGGCAAGCTTATTTATTCTTGCATAGACTTCACAGTATGTAACTGAGCCACGAAGTGGAAAGTTTGGTCATAATCCCAAAGGCATCGATGAAGAGGCACAAACAAACAGTACAACAGTGAGAGGGGAGACCCCATGCCTGGCCTTCTCCACTCAAGTCCTTTGCGTTGGGTGCTATCTTCAACAGGTCCTATTGAAGGCATTCAGCAAACAGCCATTGCTCTACTAGGCTGGGGCTGGACTCACAGGAGAAACTGGGTGCCCCAATCCAAAATTCAGGTCTTCAAAACTGCTGCTCAGCTTCCACCTGGCCCTGGCAATGCCTATATCCTCTGTCTCTTGCAACAAAGTGCGCCTGATACATAACTATGTGCATGACAATAAACACTTGATTATGTCTTGACGGTTTAGAGCTGGCATCTACTCTAGAGCGGCAGGATGCCTAGCTAGAATTCCCAATACCTGAAACGCAATAGGGTGCATAAACAAGGTATTTAGAGAAGTGCCTTATCACAGCTACCTTACCAGGCCCCACACACAGAGGACCATGACCTACTCTCCATTTCTGGTTCCCATAAGTATGTGAGTTACACTATACCAAGTGAAAGAGCTCTCAACCTTCCATACTTCAAAAATACTTCATTCCCTGGTGCTCAGGCAGCCAATGATGGTCTCAACTCCACTCCATCAGAGAGGAGAACTGTTCTTGGGCTGTCAATGACTGGACAAGCACTCTAACCTGCAGCATATGGGATCAAGGCTGGGAAACACACCACAAGGACTAGTTAGCGTAAGCAGAAAAAGCAAACTTCCCTGACCTCTCCCCAAAGCAAAGGTAAACCTGATAAAAATCAGCCCAGCCAAAGCCCTGCTCGCCAGTGTCAGCTCAGTGCTCCACTCCAAACAGCTGGAAAAGCTGAAAAGCAGAGCAAGTGCCAGTGGAAAAGTCCAGGTATCAACATAACCTGTACTTGTTCATCACAGTTCCTTGTGGGGTTAGCCAAGGGTTGCGGCTTTTTGTGCGGGTAAGAAAACGCTGACATTTTCCTGGAACTGCACTGCTTGAGGACTGACTTAAGTTTAGGCTGAACGCTTACACAGCGTTGCAAAGTACTTTGGGGAGTCTTACTGCTCTGCAATGAATACCCCTTCGTAAAGCAGTGAGTCATGAAGGAGTAGCAAAGTTGGTAAATTATCTTTCTTGAATAGCAATAACGGACCTGAAAATAAATCACAAACTTTCTCAAACTTCTCAAACCCTTTCTCAAACTTTTTCAAACTTCTAGTGCATTGAACCTTCCTTGGCCCTCAGCCAGACAGTTATCAGGGTGACAGCTACTGCTGTGATCACTGTATTAAAAAAAAAAATAAAAAATCACACTATTTTGGCCAAAACAATTGAGGTACTGGCCTTCCAGTGAGAAGCAAGTAAGTGAATTAAACATCAAGCTCTTAATCGACTGCAAGATCTCAAACTTTCTTCCTAATTGCATGCGGACCCCAAAGGAGTTCTCTGCAATGCTTTGTTCCTCAAACACAGCTCGCCCAGGGCTGCTCAAGCAGCGTGACCTTACAGCACAGGCCCGCACCGCATCGAGCCCGGGTCGGTCTTGAGACCATCTTAAGACGGTAATTGCTCACCAGCCTGTAGTTCCTACCGGGACTCAGGCCAAGTCTGGATTCAAAAAGCGTTCCTTCCACCACCTGAGCTAGGAGGAGTGTTTGAACGAGGTGAAAGGCAAATTACCCCTGGAGAGATTTTAAAACTTTAACCCGAACAGCAATTCCTCTTCAGGTTCCCTGCTGATCCCACCCAGAGCCAGACACAAACTCCCTCTATGCACACCCACCCCTGCCGCGGGACAGAGAGGGGGAGTAACCCCTGCACCAACCCCCTCGAGTAGCTCGCCAGGGCAATCAAGCGAGTTCCTGAAGTAAAAACCGGTCTCTGGCAACTCGCCTTTCGCCCTCCCGACAGGGGCCC
>NW_009599037.1:0-9080 GCF_000690535.1 Cariama cristata
GGGGGGGGGCTGAGCCAGGCAGATGTGCTGCCCCATCCCCGCGGGGTGTGCAGGCAGGAGGGGTGAAGCGGTGGACACATCCACCTCCTGCTCTCGGACGCTGCATGGTGTGTGTGGGGGGGCACAGTGATTCCTGTAACCCAGGAGTGGGGAAGGGGGTTCTTTGATTTTTCAGCTGCTCTCTGCCCCTGGCAGCCCCCCAGACTGGTCCCAAGCTGTCCCTTTGCACCCCCTCCACCCCACCATGCTTCCACCTTAGGCTGAGGGGGAGGGCAGGCATCCTGGTGAGAAGGGTCCTACCCTGGCCTTTTCCTGCTCCTCCGATTTCCCAGCGCCGTAGCCTCCCACCTCCCTTAGTGCTGTCTCCAGCCCTCCAGCATCCGCCCTGCGAGCATCCACCCAGTGCCGAGCTCTGGGCTGTATCAGCCCCAGTGAGCATCTGCCTGGCACCGAGCTCCAGGCTGGACCAGCTCATGGAGAATCTCGCTAGACAGATGCTCGTGGGGCTGCTTCAGCCTGGAGCTTGGCACCAGATAAATGCTCACCAAGCTGGTCCAGCCTGGACACTGGCACTGGGCAGATGCCCTCTGTGCTCGGGGTTGGACCAACCTGGTGAGCATCCCACCAGCTCCAACTGTGCTCACACTGGTTCCCATCCTCTGTCGGCTGGTGCCGTCTCGTCACGGCCATGGCAAGCTGCCTCCAGACACCGTGATTTTCTCCTGAATGACACCAGCCCTTTAAGGGCTTGTTTATCCTCTAAATTGCATCATTATAACAGCAATTGGCTTAGGAAGCCGGGTTTTGTTAAAGCTGTGCAAAACCTTCTGGGGACGTCCTGGTTTTGGCCAAGTCAGGGTTGGCAAAGTATTCATTTAAGCTCGTTTGCCACCATCTGCTCGTATGCTGGAATGAGGTTCTCCTGGTGCATTTGACACCACTTCACGAGTGCGAGCTGGTACAGGGGCAAGGTGTGAGCTGGAGTTTGATACTTGGATGAATGTCCCTGCGTGGTTCAGGAGTTTTGGTTGCGGTGCTGCCTGAGCTTTAGAGGAGATTGGAAGTTGGTGTCTTCATAGCTCTGATGGTCTGGGAGTCTCGGGTGTCTGTGCTCTTGCGGATACCACGATATGGAGCTCCTTGCGTCTTGGGGTGGTGCCGGTTGGGAAGTGGAACTGATCTCTGGGGACTTCCCTGGAGATTTGTCAGGGAGCTGCCATCACAGGTGGCTGGTGCCGTCCCTTCAATGCTCAGGTCCATGGATAACTTCCTGGCTTCGGGGTAGGCTCCTCCTGCATCTCTTTTCCAGCAGACAGACTGGAGGTTGTCTGGGACCGGCTGGAGGGGATAGGGGGGAACTCCCAAACTGGCAGGTTCCTGAGATACCGGTGGTGGGACTGATGGATGGATGTGCCTTTCTGGAGTGGCCAGCTCAGCTGTGGCTTGGCAGATGTGAGATTAAATGACTCGTCCATCTCTGTGCAGCTTTCTGGCTTCGTGATGAGGGTGAGTGGGTCTTGCTCCGCACCGGTGGCTCGGTCCAGCTGTGCCTTGGCACTCACCAGCAGTTGAAGTGCAGATGCTGGGCCATCAAACCTGCTGGAGATTTGGGTTCCTGCCTGTCTCAATTATCTCAGAAGATGCTGGGAGTAAAAACCACCCTGAAAACCTCCCTGTCTGTATCTTTTGAGGGCCCTTCTTGCAAGCCTTGCCCTTTCAGGCAGCTGCCTCTGAGGTGCAGGGGGATAGAGACAGGGATGAGGATGGTGGTGTGAGGAGGAAGAGGCTGAGTGATGGGGTCATGGTGTGGTGACTGGGGAGATCATGGCCATGAGTCAGTGCTGGGAAAGTCTGACACCATGTTGGGGGTGGGAGTTCGCACTGAAGCTGGGGGAGGCAGCCCTGGAGCCTCAGAGGGTGCTGAACCCAAACTGGGACCCAACTGGAAATGCTTCTGGAGGTCTCTCTGCTCTCTGAGGACAAGGAGCCACTTTGGCATGAGTGTCTGTCCACTGCCTGGGCAGTGCCATTTCATGTTTTCCAGCAAAGCAGAAAGATACTGGATTCTTTAGAAAACCTTAAAACCTTATTTTACAATTAATTTCCTCCTAAAGAATGCTTTGATGAGTCTGAGGTTTCCCAGATGGCTCCCAAAAGTGAGCTGGGAGGTCTCCGGTCTATTAACCGGAGGGCAAGGATCTTGGATCCATTGCCCACCTTTCTTCCCAGAGAAGGGTTAAAGGCAATAACAACCCCTCGGTTTACAGGTGCTTTCTGTGAAATGCCAAATGACGGTCCTGACCAAGGGTGAGGGCTCTGGCCTGCGCTCCGCAGGTGGGTCCAAGCCCTGGCCAGGCTTCTGAGAGACGTGGTTGGGAATTTTCAGCACTTAAAGGGCTCTTCTGTGAGCAAACGATGCCAAAAGGCTTGGAGGTGGGTGCACGCGTGGGTGTGCTCCCACGAGTTGGCATTTGGGAAGGAGGAAGGGAAAATATCACATGAAACAACTGCAGCGTTGGGGGACAGGTCTGCATTGGGGCCCATCTGGAGCAGAAGTAGTGAAAAATGATTCAAGGCTCTTTGCTAAAAAAAGTTGCGCTGATATAATTGGATTTTACTTCTGTTTGTGCTGTGGTCAAGCAGGTTAAAACCCTCGTGGGGACATTGTAAAGCCCTCCATTTCATTTGCAGGGAGAGGATGCCCTGAGAAATGAAGCGGGTGTTCATCTCTCTCTCATTTTTGTGCAAAGCCGTGCATGGAGCAGCCCTGCCTGCCCCCCAGCCCCGGTGCAATGCTGGCGGTGCAGTAATTTCCATCCCACAACAGGGAGGTGGAAGGATTTTGGAGCTGGGTGCCAAACTGTCTCCAAAAGACAGGGTCAAAAGTCACTGGCCAGGAGAGGACTAACCCCGTGTCCTCCAAGTTGCCCTTCCTTTCATGAATCTCCAACCTGGTGTTTTAAATCAGCTCATGGGTCGGTGTCTCCAGTGCTCTAATCCTGCAGGACTGACAAGGCTGGAATTTATTTGAAATGTGGATTTAAAAAAAAATTTTTTTTTGCAGCTCCTGGTTTTCAGTTTCTGCCACGCTTCTCTTAGGAAGCGCAAGGAGGTACCGGCTGGGTGGCTGCCTTTAATTGCATCAAAAAAAATAAAAAAGAAAAGAAGACAAGTGGCGGATGAGAGCTCATTTCCCCCATCCTCCTGCCTATTTCAACCAATTTCCAGGAGAGGGCAGTTCCCAGGATTTTTTTGCTGCCTGATGTCTCTCTCCCCTGCAGCTTCCAAGCCAGCATCAGCTGTGCCGAGCCCTTGCCGCTGCGTTCCGGTGGGTCACGGAGGCAGTGCCACGCCAGGAAACACCGGGGCATGGGCCCAGCTCCTCCGACAGCCGATTTCTTTCAATAGCGAGCGCTGTGCCGTGGGGATGTGCAGCAGAGAAGGATGCTCTTCCCAGCTAGACTCTCCATCCAGCCTCCCGGAGGGGAGAGAATCCATCACCAGGGCAGGATGGCGCACAGCAAGAGAAGGGACCCCCTCCCAAAATCATTGCCCATCCACCAGGCACATTGATTTAAAGCTGTCGTTTCCACCCTTTCTTGGTAGAAGTGAATTTTCTGTGTAATTACAGCTGGGTTTTACCTCCCCGGCTAGCATCGTTCGCGATGTGACTAATGTGCTGGGACAGAAGAAAGCCGCTGCTGCGAGGCTGGCGGCTGCATGGTACCCTAGGGGCTTCGATAGCCGAGAGGTAGGAGCTGGGCTGCGCATCGGATGGTCGGAGCCTGGGGAAAGGGAGACGTTCGGCCACGCTGCCAACCCAACACTCACCTTTCTGGGAGTCTCGTTAGTGCAGTGTGTCCTCAAATGGATCCTGTCCTGCCAAAGCCTGGCCTTTCTGGCTTCCAAAAATCGGGAAGGGTGTTTATAGCTTTGCCGTGGCATTAACACAAGTGTCATAAACCCTATCGCAAGCTCTTAATCAGGAATTAACTGGGCTTGGTGGTGGTGCCTACTACTATCCCCCATGCAGAAATTCATGGTGCCAGGGGCTGCAGACAGTGAGGGGAAAGACGGGCTTGTACAAAGTTTACAGCCTCAATAATCCACTTAATCTGCCTTGTAATTCAGTGCCTGGCATCTGTACTAACTAGATCTTGGCCTCTTTCTAGCATTTCCCCCAAACTGTTTTGCAGGAAGGAGTCAAAAAAGGTCTGGGGGTTATTTTTGGCTGTGGCTGATTTATTCACAGGCCGATCAGCCAAGAGAGGAAGTTATTCTGGTCCCAACCTGTCCCACATAACACACAAGTACCTTGTGTGAGTGTGATTTCTCTGGGTGAGGTTGCGAGATGATGTTCTCATTTTGGGGAGCGAGCTCTCGTAAAGCACCTGGATGGCTCGCTGTCCTGTAAGCCCACTCGGGGAGCTCAAATCAGGCCAGAGCCCCACAGCCAGGGGATATGGGCTCTGCACCCTCCTGTCCTTGGTCTTTGGGGGACAAACCTGAGCCCTGTGTCCCTGGGGTGGCAGAAAGCACCGTGCCTTGAAAATTCCTGCTCCGTCCAAGGGAGCACCCAGCCAGGTTGTGGGTCTCCCTGGGTGACCCCTGGGTTTGGGGAATGCAGGGCAGCGTTTCAAGGCTTGTTTGGACACGGCATCATTTCAAAGCTCGGGAAGCGCCGCGGTGTCTTGGCCAGTTTCTCTGCAGGATGAGGTAGCTGTGGTGCTGCTGAAAAGCTTCTCCCTGTGTTTGCTTTCCCTGGCATGCTGTGAAACTGAGCTTCCTGCTTTTGGGAACAACTGGTGGGAATGAATTGTGAGGGTGCCATGGCCAGATCCTGCTTTTCTCCTCTATCTGCACAAGAGAATGTTTCCATGGGGCTTCCCGGTGTCACTGCAGCTGGTTTCTGGCCAGGGTTAGTGGGGGTCAGCCAGGGTGGGCATCACTGGCACATGGTGCTGCCAATGCCTTTGCCATCCTGTTGTGCCGGTAATGTGTTTCCCACCCCGGCTAAGGATGGTGATGCTGTCAGCTGCATCCCCCTGCAGAGGTGCTGGTTGCAGTGGAGACCCTGTCCCCATGCCGCTCTTGTAGTTGTTGCGGGGCTGGAGGCATTAGCGATGGTGATGGGCATCCATGGTCACGATGGGCATGCATGGTGAAAGCAAGCCGGGCATTTGCGCTAAGGCAGGCTGGGGAGGATTGCAGGAGTCTTTGTGGGGGCACAAGAGCTGCAAACCCGAGCCCCTAAAGAACCCAAGCCACTAAAGGACCTATGGAGGTGCTGAGCAAACCAAATGTTGGCTGCTGCTTTGCCAGTTGGAAAACCTGGCTGTGCTAGAGAGCGGATGGGTGGAAGTCCTGGAGATTCCCATCTGCCTGCTAAGAGCTGCTGTCCTCACTCCTTGCCAGCATCGCAGTACCTGGAACCAGGAGCCTGCGAGCTTTGTTGGGACATGGGGGACGGAGCGGGGTCTGTAAGGTCACTGCCAGCATCCCTTGGAGAGACACCTCCCTCAGCCCTCCCGCGGGCTTGGGCTCTCCAGTCACTATGTGCAGTATAACATGGCTTAACTCATTTTAACCCATTAACTGTTGAAATGGAGCCAGAGAGCTCATCTCTCCTGATCTGAGCTGTCTTTCCTTCGAGCCCAGATCCAGAACAGGTTTACTCTGCTGCCGTTACCTGCCTGATATCCAGATGTGCCACCCAGAGAGCTGCTGGTGTTTGATGGAGAGAGGAGACTTCTCTTTCCTCCTCCCCAGCATCAAAACCTGGATGATAATCAGTCAATTATTGCCATCACTTTGGGGTTGCCACATTAAAAAAAGAGCATTTTTTTCCCCTTTTGATCATCTGCTTCTAGTTAATTTGGTTACAAGACTTTTGCAGTGGCTGTTTTTGGAGATGGCAATCAGAGCATCCCTGCAAGCAGAAATGGCTTTCGTTCTGTGTGTCCCTTGTGTTTGTATGTATATAAGGAAATTTTGTCTCTTAAAATTAAGCTGAAATAAGCCTCAGCATTGCTGATCACTGCATGGCTCTTCATCAGCGCTGGTGTCGCTTTCAAATCACACGTCGTCAATAAATCTAATTCTAACTGCCCTGCAGCAAATGGCATCAGCCTGCACTTTGAGATCTCTCCCACACGTACTCCCGCTGCCTAAAAATACCAGCGCTTTAATTCTCAAATGACTTGGCTATTGTACAGCCACCATTTTTTATTTAAATATTGCTGCATGGCTCAGTGCAGGACATCTGTTAGGCTACAAAGGGTGAAATTCTGCTCTCAAGATCTGGTCTTTAAGTCATGCAGTGGCTGTGTCGATCTTTGGGGTAAATGAATATTTATTACTTTTACTCTCCGGGCTGTGAGATGTGGTAACCAGGTGTGCAGCAGCATTCAGAGAAGCAGTGTCCAGGAGGAGAAAATCATCCCTGATGTATCATCAAGCAAAATACCCCCCAAAACTCATCCTTTCACCAAAGAGATGGACCCTCAGCAGCCACCAAAGAAAATGCCATCGTTGCTGGTGACCTTCCCGAGGAAGGGCTGGCCAAGTGTGCTGGCAATGGCCAGCGAGGGCTGTTCCCATCTCAGGACAGGGCATGGGAAAGGCACTTCCAAAATCCCTTCCAGCCCATCACGGGAGCCCTCCAAGCCCCTGAGCTGTCCCTGCGGCGAGGAGAACAGAGGTGAACGGGTCCATCTGGCCAGCGTTACCCACGAGGATGCTCGCGTGTCCGAATAGCTGTGTGCTTTAGGAGCTATCAAAAAGGCAGTGTACTGCGCTTCATCCCTGTTAACCCTCCGTGCGTGTGCCCCGGTATCTATTCCATCCTCTTTGCAGTAAATGTATAATTTACATGTCTGCCTTTGAGATGTGGAATACGGGGAAGGGGACTGACTGCTTTGGTTTGAGCGGCTGGGTCTCTCTTTAATGGGTGAGTGCAGAGGGCATGCTGGTGTTTTCAGTTCATACCAGGCACTGGGCAGACCAGTGTGTAACTCAGAAGTAAGCAGGCTTTTTTCTCCAGCAGAGTTCAGCCTCTTGACCTTACCGGCTCATCGGTTGGTCTACAAATGAAGCCAAGGGTGAATGTCACGTGCTGTGATCTTGGGGTGAAGTGGCAAACTGGCTTTATGGCATTGACTGGGGGATTTTGGAGAAGTGCTGGCTGCGATGGATGTGAAAACTGAAGTTCAGCATAGCTGGGAGTTGCTGAGACTGTAAAACATGAGTGATGTTCTAAATGGATGTGTTTCTTTAGGAAACCTTGGATTGAAGGTATTTGGATTTTCCTCTCTCCACCTCCATGTGATAAACCCTTACACAACTGGGGGAGTTTGTTTCTGAGCTGTAAATGCAGGCTGGAGCAGCGGGTGAGCACAAGCTCGAGGTACCCACGGCTAACGGGCTTGGCTGGTACACCCTGCTGCAATATGGTCAAGCCGTGGACACAAGCATTGATAATTCCCCAAGTCTTGCAAAAAAGAAAAAAAATGTATGTTTTGGAGGCTGAAAAGGTGAGGAAACCAGCTACCAATGCCACATGGCTGGCAGAGACCGGCTGGGTTGGTTTCTCCTCTCTCCACTGCAAGTAGGAGGAAATCCAACCACTGGAGAAGCCAGGGAGGTGCCACCACTGCCCAGGGGTGCAGACAAGTGTAGTGACCCATCAGGAAGAGCCACCCTGGCCTGTCAGACCAAGATGTGGCAGGTCTTCCATCGCTCAGTGCCTGGACTTTCTCCTTCCAGGGACTCTTGGCTCCACATGGGCTGACCTGGTGTGCCTCGAAATGCCAAGAACCTGTGGCGGAGAAGGAAGCAGAAGGATTTTCCCATCCTGCTGCCTTCACCCTGAGCTTTTTTCCTCCTCTTTCCTTCAGCGTAGGTGTGTACACAAGGAGAGCGACTGTGGGTCGGCTCCCACGTAGTTGCTGGTGAGCTGGAGGTTTGCTTGAGCCTGTTCTCCCAAAAGCATGAGATTTTCCAGGACTTATCCCCAAATGATTGGGAACTGCTTATGAGCACCCAGGTTAACTGGTCTCTGGGGTAGCTGGGACCTTCATGGTCTCCTTTTGCCCCTCTCCATCCTCTTTTGCTTGGATTGAGGCTGATCCGCTCTGAGGCAGCTGCCAAGTGCGCTTGGTGGTACCCAAAGGTTTTGTAAATCTGTGAGGACTCATGGGCACAGGACCGGTGCTAATAACACCAGTAACCAGAGCAGGCTGGTCGGGGAGAGCTGGTCCGGACTGGTGGTGGCAGGAGGATGCTGCTAAGGAGAAGGCGATGGTGGCCGCTGTGATGGCTTTATTGCCTCTGTATCTTCCTCCGAAGATGATGGTCTGGGTTCAAAGGAGTCCAGCATCTGTGCAACCACAGCTCCTGGCTCCCTGCCTCCTCCAACCTTGCTCCAGCAGAGGCACACGTGCGGTTTACCTCGTGCTTATTTTTGTTTTCCAAAAAGCGAATATTGTCAGATTCAGAGCAACTCTGGCCATATTGTGTGCATATTAATGTGGAGCCAAAGCAAGGCTCGGCCCGTGGACAGCTGGGGTGGGAGCTGGGTGTGTGCACGTCGGGGTCTCTGCTGGGGGGAGTTTGGGGGGATGTTAGCTGCAAATGCAGCTCACGGATGGCTGGGGAAGCGGTGGAGAGAGATGCCAAGAGGGGAGGCTGCTGCGGGGAATCTGAGTCGTTCCTGCCTGCAAAACTCCTCATGCTGCTCCTTGTGAGATGCCGGAGAGACAGATCGGTTGGGGAGAGTGAGCTCGTCTCCGCGTTGGGAGCAGGAAAGGGGCTTTGTGTCAGCGCTGGAAGAGCGAGAGCAGCGTGACTTCAGCTCAACCTCCCGGGCTGGGATGGAGCTGCCTTTGCTCTGGAGCGGGAGCCAGCGATCCCGCAATGCTGCGTGACACTGATACAGCCCAGACACTCCTCTCCCCGGCCGTCACCGCGGCAGCTTGAAAAAACGGGGGCCGTGCAAGGCCGCGCTTGCCTAACGTGGGTACCGGCATCTGCCGCGGCTCTGCTCAGCACTGGCTGCGGGTGGCCCGGGTCAGCTCCCCCGC
>NW_009599037.1:9111-12596 GCF_000690535.1 Cariama cristata
CGGCTCTGCTCAGCACTGGCTGCGGATGCTCCGGCTCAGCTCCTCTGAAGGTGGGATGGTCCCTGGGGGGGAGGTCAGAGATGTGGGTGTCCCCTCGCAGGGTGATGCTCACAGGGATGCCGGAGGGACTGTTTGATTTGCTTTTTCGCTCGGGATTCTGGCAGCTCGATTCCCGGCCGTGCTGACGGTGCTGCGAGTACCTTGAGAAAGCAAGGTAGCATCCACGCTCCTCTTCCTCAAGCAGTCGGAGCCAGGACCTTGCGATGTGGTACAGTGGCGACGGTGCCCAGGGGTGGCAGGAGAGCAGGATGAGGGCCTCTGTAAAGGATGCTGCAAAACATGGAGGCATTTAACCACGGCTGCAAGGGGACTCGCGGGTCTGCGGTGGGGTGAGGTTAGCCTGGGGCTGCCATCTCCTAAAGCATTGTTGCCCTCTTTGCCGACACAGCCTCTCAACACCCCAAATTTCTCGCAGGTCGCCCCAGGCACACCTCCAGAAGTCAGCCCACCATTGTAGTCACCAGGGCGGCTTTCAGGGGCGAGCGGAGCCGTTCTCAGGTGCTTGCTCCCTATCCCGCTTGCTCTCCAGCTGTTCAGCTTCCCCCCTCATATCCCTGTTCTCATCAGTCATTATTCCTTCCTAGGTGAAGGCTTTTTAATAACATCTGACATTTCAGCCGTTTTGAGTCATTGCCTTTCTTCTACTCCAATTTTCTTCCTGTTCTTCATAACTAGGAAACCTTTCTTTGTCCTCGGCCGGAGGGGAGGTGTCTGTTATTGCCTCCGTTATCATATTCCAGGAGGTTTGATCGGGTTAATGAAAATCCTTCTCTATTTCTCCTGTGTGTCGCTTCCACTCCCATCTTCTTTAGCCTGGTTTCTTAAGGAAATGAAACTAAAGGGCTTATGTCATCACGGCCTTTCCTCTCCCCCGGCTCGCTCTTGAACATGTTGGTCTCTCTTAGCAAATCTGATAAGGTGGAGATGTCAAAATGCTCAAGGGCTTGTGATGACTGGCGGGGAGGACAGAGCCAGGCGATACCCCAGAGGGGTGCTGTGCAAGGGGCCGGTGGTGGTGCAGTGAGCTGGACCCATCACCCAGAGAACAGGGCTGCGGATCCCACCGGGAGCACAAGGAGCACCGGGGCTGTATCCCCAAGTCCATTAACTGGGATAACAGGCTGCGTTGGCTGGCAATTTTTACTGCCCAGCTGCTTTTCTTGTGTTCAGGAAGGGAACCAGAGGAGGAGAGTCCCTCTAGCCTCCCAAACGGGGTGTTAGTCTGGGTTTCGAGAGAGCTGGGCTGTGTTTTCAGCCGCAGACTCGTGCGTGGCTGTGCTCGAGGGCTCTTCCTGCAGCAGCAGGAGCCGCAGCTGGTTTAAGCTAATCTGTTGGAGTGTGAACTGCAGTGACAGAGGAGCCGGCGGAGATTTTTCCGCTGCTGTCCATGCTACAGCAGGGAGAGACGATAGAGCTTTTCCAGTGGCTGCTGCAAAATCTGATTCCCTGATAGTAATGTGGGAATTGTAGCAAGGGAAATCTTGGGGGTCCTGGGAGAAGGGCAGGGTGCGGTCGGTAGGTCAAGTGCATCGGTGGGAAAGGACCAAAGTGCTTCTCGGTATGTCCTTGGAGTTCATTGCCCTTTGCAACAAGGGATGGGGTACCTCACGAGCGTGTCCCCTCCTTTGCCAGCCTAGCTCGGGGAGAGGGGTTGTTCCAGGCTGGGGAGGAGGGTTTGCTGAAGCCCTGCTGCATGGAGATGCTCTGCCCAGGTCTGGTGGTGGGAAAGCAACCCAGCTGATGGCAATTGAGCTGGGACTTAGCTTTTCTGTGGGTGAGTTGCTGCTCGTTGGCACCAAGTCCTGTTGTAGAGCTGCACTTTGAAGGTTTCACCCTTGCTGTGCCACGTCCTTATCTTTGCATGAACCTCAGCATGGCCCCTGCTTAGTCCCACTGCCGGAGAAGGAGATTGGGCTTGCCATAGGGAGCCATGCCTCGTTCCCTGCCTGGTCCCACCAGGCACCTGCCTCTCCCTCTCCCTTGTGGTCCTTCTCAATGTGGGGGGCTTGCAGGGTGGCATCAACCCTGCAGAGACCACAAGGGCACGTCTAGCCTAGCAATAAGTGGGGTCCTCACCAGGTCCCCACGGGCTTCCTTCTCCTAGGGGATCCCCAAATGCGCAATCCCATTAGGGGGGATGCACAGCAGTGGCTCCGTGTCCCAGCTCATGGTGCATCCCTTTCACCTTGCTTGGCTTCTCCACCTGCTTGTGATCTGCTGGATAAGAAGGCTTGATGGTGGAAAGCCAAGACCAGCCTTGATGCCATCATGTTCGTTCATGATGAGATGTTTGGGGTGTGCTTTGGAGCAAGGTTTCTTAACCAACTGTGAGACACGGATAAAGGTGGGAGAAGGGCTTGGCGGTGGTCCCTGCTCGGGAGCTGGGTGCTTGTGTGGTTTCTCTTTCCAGGAAGGGTTTTGGTTTTCCTTTGTTCTTTCCAGTCCCTCTTTTGATGGTGGTGAGATGTAATTGAGGAGATCCCAGCTGAATAATCCACTGAGGAAGCTGCTGATTTGAAGACATGTCTGTAATAATTAAATTATTATCTGGAGGGAAGTAGAGAACAGATACCAAAACAGGGCTAATTAAAATCCAAACCCAGGATGGCTTGGGCTCTGGGCCAGAGCACAGCGTAGTCTGTTGGGGATGTCTTCAAGTGTAATTGCTTTTCAGAACATCAGTCCCACCAGAAAACCCATCTGTTCCCCCTCATGAGACCAAGACTGACCCAGAAACCCTCTTGTCTTGTCCCGTCCCGTGTTCCCCAGACCAGACACAGCTAGAGGATGGCCATACGCTTCGCAAAGGGCAGAGGAGATGGTGAGACCCAATCTGGGAGGGTATTTAGTTCTTGGGCCTCAGGAACTAGATTCCTCCATATCTCTGAAAGATTTGGTCCTTATCTTCTTTCTGCCCTCAGGCTTGGCCAATGCTCTTTGGAAATCTCTTGAAATCTAGGAGCAACGTGGGCTGTTATCTATGCTTACTCCATGCATGGAAGGATTTGAACCTACAAAGGTGCCACAGAGATCCAGTGCCTGGGACGAAGGTGGCTTTGGCTGTACGGAGAGATGTGTCTTGTTCAGGTTGACTCCACATCTGGGGTAGAAGCACCTTGGGAGAGGTTTTGTGTGCTGCATTGCCTGTAAGGATGCAGTGCATTGCTGGATATGAGCCCAGCCCTTGAGTTATCCTGGGATAGCAGCTCTGAGCAGGTCCAAATAGGTGGAGGTAGCTCTGCTGAGCTAAAAGGTGGTGACTGGCAGGTGTGGTGGTGATGTTGGAGGGGAGAAAGGGTCTTTGGACAGCACTTCATGCTATGCCATGATGTTGGCACATCTGCAGGGTGGATGTTAACGTGCATATCCAGAGGTGCTGTGAATATTTTGCCTGAGACTGGTTAAGCCTGAAGCCCACAACGTCC